>NW_010160968.1:18829-22989 GCF_000695765.1 Mesitornis unicolor | reverse complement strand
ATATATAAAACAAGGGAGCAGGGGAGTGTAGCTGTGTGCACAGTTTATGACCTAAAATCTTGTTTTGGGCAGGCCCCATTTATTCTCCAGGTATGAAATGTGGGTAATGTGGTTTATGGACTTTTGGTACAGAGTTCACCTCCCTCCAGCCTCCAAACCCTCCTCTGCCATCCTCCTTGAGAGCTGCTTCTGTGCAGCTATAGGTTATCAGGATGCAAATCTGGGAAGTTGAAAGCGTAGACCAGTTTAACATTAAAAACCATCAAAGTAACACAAGGTGGTGAAGTAATTCATCAGACTGAGTTATCCACTCTCATATAGAATACAGAAAAAAAAAGTTTTCCAGTGAGTCACACAAGAGGAAGACAGGATTTAGGTCCAGTCTGTGCAGAAGTGTAAAGCCACGCCTACAAGGGGATGCACTGGAGAAGGGCTCCGTGCAGCATGGCTAAACAGTGATGTATAATTCAACAGAGCTCTGAGTATGTATTCAGTATGGCATTTATGGGTAGAAATAGCACAGTGGAGCTTACCGGATTTATTGAGTGCAGCATTTATTGTATTCATTGAATTTCCCGGTTTTATGTGAGACTCCTAGTAACAATTTCATTCCAGCCCATACAAATTAACACACCCAGAATTGCCTACTATGGTCTTTCAGCACTACAGAGATGCGAAAGACAGCACCACTCAAATTCAAAGCAGTGTAAAGGACAACAATAATACCAATATTACAAATAGCTTAATGTGGAAGCAGTATGCAGTGCAGAACAAAAAACTATTAAACTATTGCCCAGCCTCCTCACATGCAATCAAAGAACCAGAAACTCAGCACTGAAGGTGTTTCAGTGGCTCACCGGGCACCAGTTGGCTACAGTGGCAGGACCAGCCACACAGTGGTTTGTACTGGCAGATGTCAGTCTAATCCTGTTTTTGTAAGCCTTCTGCAAAGCATATTTAGCAGCATCCCCAGGAAGTTCCCTCTCTTATTACCCTCACAGCAACTTCTCCCTAAGATCTCACTGGGAAACTGTGGGGGTGATGGGAGGGTGGGCTGCAGAGGAGCTGCCCTGGCAGGACCAGCACCAGCAGCAGCTGAAGGCAACTGAAGGCAGCTGCCCACCCATGTCCCGAAGACCTCCAAGGGAAGAATGCATGGCTGCTAGCCTCCCACTTCACCCTCTACTGCTTTCTGATATATGAATCTTAGAACTCCTCACTGTTCTCCAGCATCTGTGGATAACAGCTGATTTTTGTCCATTTTATTACAGCTTCTTACATACCATTACCCCTTCCTGCTTTCCTCTCCCTCTCTGATTTTTGCTCCTTCCTTGATAAAATCAACTAATTCTCTTTACTCTTTCCTTCTGCATAATTTCTAAACATTTCTAAACTTGATTTCCCAGCCACCCCTCATTGAGGACAAACTGATGCGACAACTGATAAGTACCAGATTCAAGCTTCCGTTTTTTTAGAGAGCAATCTTGATGTTACTGGCTGCATACACGTGCAAGCACTCTTCCAGGCACTCCTGACACGTTTTTACAGATATCGCTGCCACATCCCTTGGCAGCAATGCTGTTTGTGGCCATTCTTAATGTAATTTACTGCCGACAGGCAGCCAAGACGTTGAATTAAAGCTAGAAAGGATTTATCGCCGACCATTAGGTTAAGCAGAGCACAATGCCCTGTAGAAATAGTTTGTTCTGGTGAAGAGGTGCTGCAATGAAGACAAGAAAACCAGCCCCAGCACTGATTTTCTTTGTGACTGAGCAAGTCACTTCACATTTTGCTCCTTTTTCCCCTTGTTGCACATATGTCTAGAATTTCTGGGGACAGAAGCCCTCTCCGATAGGAGTTTTACTGGTCCAAATTAACAGCATCACAGACTACATTGTCCAAGGGAGATTATTAATGAGAAGACTGGATTCCTAAAATCCTTAATATATACAATATTTTTCGCAAAATGTCACCCACAACAATGTGAATACCAGCTTTACAGGAGAGGGTATAGTAAAAACAGAAATGCTTGTTGTCTTATGGAGAGGATATCCTTCCTGATCCAGTCAGATTAGCAACAGTTGGAGCTATATTCTCTGTTACAGCTGATGCCAGTGGTGAGACACAGGGTAGAGGTTACCCAGCACCTCACTTCATAAAATTGCTTGCAATCTTGCCAGGCTTTAGCATCAGGACAGAAACTTTCCACAACAGACATCTATCAGAAACACTTCTGCAGTGGGGAAGAGCAATGTTTGAACTAAAACCCTGCAGTGGTCCCAATACCAAAGTTATGCATTGCTTCTGCAATTCTTCATTCAGATAAGAAGGACAGATGTCTCTCGCTGTGGGACCTTAATGCTCTCCTGGAGAACGTTGTCCTCGCAAAACCTGTGGCTGCACTTTGGACTAGGGAGTGAGCTAAGTACACCAAGCAGAAAGTTCTCTGAAAAATGAAATTCCTATTTGATACTCAAAATGAATGTACTCATTTCGACTCTTGATTTCTTATCAATTCATAGAGAATGATAATAGTAACTGTCAAACAGAAGTAGTCAGCATATACAGCAAGTATCACTAGTGCAGGAATTCACAATACTGTTGTGATACTTCAGTCACTGCAGTGTAGTGTGGTGTATCTGAGTACATACACCTCAGGGAAGCCTCTGGGGAAACCATTCCCTTTGTATCAAATTCACACGGCTTACAGACCCCTACTGAGCAATCAGTAAGTCAGAACACAATGCACGCAATAAAATCTTTAATTACATAATTGCAATCTAAGGAAATCCGTACAAGTAAGGAAACCAAACTAAAATTGCACAGTCAATCTGAATTTCTTCACTTCTCATGTGGGACTTGGCAGCTTCCACTATTTTTTAACACAGAGCACTTCTATGCAGGATATCTACATACATAAATTAAACGTTTAGCACACTACTAACTTCAGAATTGCATTTTTGGTTTTACAGTATTTCCAGTTATGGAAGACTGCTGTATGTCACAGTATTTTTAGCCTGGCCATGATCTTCAGGCCATGCTCTCAGCCACCATGCTGGGCCATCCATGCCCAGCAGGAAGCTTCCCTGAAGCCTGAATTGGCAAGTGCAAACATTACCAACCTAGTTTTGGGAAATACAAGAACATGGAGCAGCAATGCTGTTAGTCCTCACACCCAGTTCTTGTCCAGTCGTTGTGCTTGCTGCTTTGACTAACAAAAGCACTGAAGGAATTCATACATTTTCAGCTCATTCTAGAAAATTGCCCTCACAGTTAGTTTGCATTGCAAATCACACTGAGCAACCTGAAGCATACATTATTGTTAGGTGTCTGACACACCTCCAATTACTCAGAAAGTGCTAAACAGCTTCTGCCTTTCACACCTTCCCATTCATTTAGAAGAGACTTTGACAAATTGCAAGCAGGTGCATACCAACAAACTAGCATGCACTGGATGATGAGGCAAAAGCATTGATAAATCCAGGACCTCTGGGCCAGGTAATGTGTGCTGAGTTAGAAAATTCACAAAAAGGATAGTTTCAACATAAATATCAAGAGCAGGGTCCCCACGACTATCCAAGGCAGCAACTCCATCCTATACACAGAAGAAAGAACATCAGGTAATAATAGCAGACTGTTCACACCCCGCATTTCTAAAGCAATTAGCTTTACTGTAGTCCTTGAGACTACATAGGAGAATATCTGGGTACTGACTTGAGCTACTCTGCAAAGCTCAGGGTAAAACCCCCTGGGGAGAAGCACAGGAGTGCATGCAAGGATGAACAGTGCCTATTGCCACCCAGCTGTGCCCCCCCAGCTAGGAGACGGCCCCGAGATCTTGGATGACAACCCTGGGCACTGAGTACAGGCAGTCCTAGAGTACTGTGTTTCCATTTTATAGTGAGGAAATGGGACAGTATGGGGGAAAAGTCACACCAGAGGTCAAGAAAATCATTGTCTTGTGCTCTTAATTCAGTATGTCAACTCTCTTGACACCTGAACACACAGTTTGTGTTTCTCAGGTGCTTTCCCCAGGAAGAGGTATTGCTGCCTCAGCAGAGAAATAGTACAGGAAAAAGGGGCTTCACTTCTAGCAGAGAAAATTCATTTTGCAGAAGTCACCATGGTACAAACACAAGTCCAAAACAATGAGAAACATG
>NW_010160968.1:0-18798 GCF_000695765.1 Mesitornis unicolor | reverse complement strand
GGAAAGAGTCCACACAAACACCAAAGCAGCAAATAGGCTAACTTTAATGAATTTATTCTTCTAAGCCCAGCCAGACTTGCAATTTTCACCTATTGAGTGCATCAAGCAATGGGTGTATTAGTCTCCACTAAAAATTCCTTCATATCACCACACTGCTTTAAACCTTCCGCTTTGAAGCAGGGCTCCAGACTCTTTGGACTCTCAGTAGGGGTCTTTATCTTGCACATCAAAATGATCTTTTTGTCTGTCCCACCCAGGCCCTTACTCAGCAGCACAGCACCATTTCACTGCCCATCAAAGTGCAGCAGCTCCCGCAGAGCTCTGTGAGAAGCAGCAAGATTATTTCCAAAACCTATACTAGCACAAAGCATACTGGCTTAGCTATCTCTATGCTGCACTGCAATGCAGGCTTACCCTGATAAAAACCATTAAATGTCTCGCTCTGTCAGGCCGCTTGGTGCAGGAGCTTATGCAGCCATTCCCATGGCCCTCAGCTTCCACCATTCTCCCTACTGGCAAATGCAAAATTCCTGGTAGTAGGAGCAGGCACTGATAACAAAACCAGCATAAAGCAATTTGGTCTGTATAGCAGCCTCAAGAGCCAAAACTGCTCCCTGATGCTGGGGTTGTGAGAGGCATTACAGGCACAGAGGGAAGAAGAGCTCCAAAGTTTATCCTTTAGAGGGGCAGAGGGTTACCCTGCATCCATGCCTTTGCAACTCTCACTCCCTTTACTTTCTTCTCCATCAAAACCAGTACAGACAAGTGTTGCTCATGCTATGTTATCTATGCTATACACTATAGAAAGATTCAGCAAATAATCAGCATATGTTAAATGACTAATAGTCTGGAGAGTCAAATAAGGTCAAAAAGGTGACTGGAGGGTTCCTGGCACTTTATGATATCTACTGCTCAAAAGCACCTACCTGCCTAGAATATGCATATATTCCAGGCTGCATAGCCATTACAGCCTTATAACATCTGTTAATCATTTATATACTACTTATACATATGTTAATATCAAGTTTCATCATAAGGTTAATAGCAACAATCTGTTCTTGCTTTGAGACTGTGTGGATGTGCTCAGCAAAATCAACTTGAAGGGCAGGAAAAATGTGCCCAAACATTTCCTACTGAAAGATTGCTCTCTTAGTAGAGAGGTCAATTCTCCAGAGTGATAACTAGAGAAGATAGCTATCTTTTTTATGCCCTTTAAAAAAATTCCACAAGTAGGAAGGCCATAAAATCTTGAAACTTATTTAACAAAAGGCTATTCCTGGATGGTACAGAATTAACCTGGTGAACTTCTAGTTAATGAATCTTAATACATATCCTGAGAACTACGGATGTATCTACATACTCATTATCTATCCATAAATAAAGCAACAAAATCTTGCCTTGTTTCGCTGTTGGTTTGTGGTTAACAAATAAATATGTAACTCAGAAAGTTTATGAGGGTAAGAGCTAGCTTTTATCTTGAAACATTTGCACAGGGAATCACATACCATGAGTTCAATACACTTATTTTCTAAAGCGTTGCATCTGAAAATTACTGAACATTCAAGCAATCCAAATCAGCATAATAGCATCTCCTCAACTTTAATACTGAGTTAAATCGGAGGACCACATGCAGCCATAACAAAATCCAGCTATTAACACAATATTTGCATTGGGCTTATTTGTTTAGGTGCTGCCCTTTCCCGTGCCTCTGTGCAAATATAGAGGAAATACACAGCAGACCATGATCAAGAGGATGGGGAAGCGGTGGGGTCTTCTTTCTGATTGCCATCACTGTGTGTTGCCTCATGACTTCTATAAGCTGCCTGAGCTGCAACTTTCTTGTCTATAAAATGTATATATGGCTTCAAAGTGCTTGGAAAAATTCTCTGGAAGAAATTCAGAGACTTACTGTGGATAAGAGCTGAGATCCAAAGGACAGAGCTGGATAACATGCACCGTATGTGCTTCTCTCCCCACATACCTCATACTGCCAAGGATACTAACCATTTCACGAAATACTGGAAAAATATCCACTCTTCCTGAATACTTAGTATAAATCAAAATCTCACTCTCTCATACAAACATGTGAGTAAACTTGAGTGAAGTTTATTCCAGAGCCGCCTTCCCTTCTGTGGCCTGCACAGCCTGCTTCCACCATTCCTCCCGGCACCTTGCTTTTGCAAGGTCTACCAGCAGCGTGCAAGCTATCTAATCTTTTCAAACACTAGTACTTCTAGCAGCATGTGGTCTGGCTCATGTGCAAGGCACATGCATGGAAATACAGGATTTATGTTTGCTCAAAGCCTGACCGGCTGGTGTGGGAGAAGAGAGACTGGTGCTGGGGTCCAAGGTGCTGACAGACCCCCTGGACAGGGCTGGCTCTCAAGAGGGAAAAACCCACACCTATATCCAGGCAGGTGGTTTAGATGTGATTGGTTGATATCTAAAAGCAGTGTTAAGATCGAATTCAGAAGAACAAAAAGGCTGTGCCCGTGGTGCCTTCATGCCCTGCGCCGGTGCACCACAGGCACAGAGACCACTGGTGCACAAGGTGGCTGTGCAGCAGAACTGCAGGGCTTTGCCACTCTGCCTGGTGCCATCCATCAGGTGAATCAATTTATCCGATGGTGTGGATAAGGAGCCATGATTGCTACCAGCAGCAGCAGTTGGGAATTGGGCACTTGGTAGTGTTGAGTGATACAACTTGTGTTCAAGCAGGAAAATGGAGGTACCTCTTTTCTCAGAGGCACTGATGAGCCACAGCACCTAGCAAAGTTTCCAAACCCTGTGAGCTCCCTTCTGTGCTCAACTGTAAATAATTTATATGTCAGTGTCCAGATCTGCTACTGAGCCAGAAAATGTTGGCCTGGGGGACACAAGATCACTGACCTGTCAGGAGGATTTGTAGCAAGGGAGAGAGATGAGGTGAGGAGATGACCATAGTCTCTCTTCCACTTCTGTGTGTGTGAGAGACTTTTAGGTGCATGTATCCCAAACAATCAGCACAAAAACAAACCACCAAAAGCTACAGTTCAGAGTGGCGAGAAGCCGGCTGCTTCATTGATAGCCAAGAGCAGGGAAGAGACGGGACTCTCCGCACCTTCTCCAAACCCCCTGTAAAATTGCCACTCTGAGAATGTAAGGGTTAGTGTCATAAAGGGGAAAAAATAATTGGTCATTCAATATTTGAGGCACAAATAAAAGTTAAATTTAAACTGTTCTTATCTGCTGACTCATAACAGCCTTCTGTGCACATGAGCCTTGATCCCTGGCCTGTCACTGATGTGCTGTAAGAACAGGCGGCTGATGGACCATTTTCCCTGGCAAAAAGAGTTTGCACAAGGTCAGGTTGAGGCTTCTCCTGGGAGCTTTCCAGCAGCAGTTCAGGAAGTCACTGAACTAGGAAATCTGCTGGTGTTGAGATCATTGCCAGGAGCAGAATACTGATGAGCCTCTTCTGGAGCCTGGAAGGCCCTTCCTGCTGGCAGTGGCATCACATTGTGTCACTTAAAGCATCAGAACTGGGTCCTTCTGGTCTTCTCCTGGCTCATCTATATTGATTTTGTAGAAGCTACTTGGTACTTACACTGATTCATTTGAAATTGGAATCAGGCCCCATTTTGGGGGTAGGTGTTTACCTCCACAGGTAGGAAACATTATGGTGCAAGCCAGGCAGAGATTAAGCCCTACTTTCCACAGACACTACGCAAGTGTAAGGCAGCAGAAAAACTCACCCTTGGAATTTATGATGTCTAAATACTTGGAATTAAATTCTTGAATATAGATTTTTTTATTATTATTCCTTAAGCTCAAAGCTGTCATAAAGTATATAACATTGCAATGCCTGGAATACTTATAAGCGGACAAAGACAGAGCCTGACTTTATTTTTTATGTATTAATTATGTGCCACCAGGTAGGAGGCTTTGCTATTGTAGGGCCACCTGCTAGTATCATTATAAAATGTCTAGTACTGAGTCAAAAAATGTGATAAACTATTCGATGACTCCACACTGGTATAGGGAGAGTGTTTATATAGACAGTGTCAGGATGTGGTGACTGCCATTCTGCTCGGTTTACTCACCTCTATGACAGCCAGTGATTAGGAGTTTATCAGTATGATAATGAGATTTTAAATGTACACCATCTTCAGCAATCCCAAAATTATCAGATGCTGTTTCCAATATCTGCTGTCGATGCCACGCTGCCTGCTTTGGTTTGCTGTATTTCTGTCTCTACAGGCTTCTCTGCACTCGTGGTGGGGAAGGGCTAGGGTAAGGGCAAGAGCACACCAGCAGCACCTCTCCTGGGCCTCTTGGTGAGCAGAGCTGAGCCATCCCCTAGGTGGCATCAATGCCAGGATGGCAGGTTGGGAAAAATCCCTGCTGGGCCCTACTGTGGTTTTCCTGCACCACAGGTTGCTGCAGCGGGGGGAGCACCCCAGGATTTGGGGCTAAGCCCATTTCTTCATCCCTCCCCAGAGAGAGCAGGCTCACTGTGGATCAGCGGATCAAGGTGGGAGGAAAAGAGGATTTCCACACATGGCCTCCTGAAATTCTGCTAACACTTACCCAAAAATATCCATGAAGATTGCATTTTTTAGTGATATTGCAGTGCCATTTGTCATCAGCGCTAGGGAGAGATTGGATGGTGCCATTTCTCTTCACTGCGAGCTGATTTCACCTGCGCCCCAGACAGCCCTTACACATCCAGCACAGAGGACTCAGCGGGGCATACCCCCGACACAGCCCCATGTCTTGCTTTGGTAAGAAGTTGATGCTGTTTGTCCAAAGAGGCATAACAGTCTCTGAGTTATCTGTATTAAGCTGTCATCAGTACATCACTCTCTCCGCCTCAGCTTCTGGCTTTTGCAGGCTTAACATAGACACATAATCTGCTATTAAAGTACCTCTTTTGTCTTCCAGTAGAGTTAGCCAAAACCAAAATGAGCATCTGTGATTCTGTGATTTGCAACACTCCTCTTCTTCCTAAAGTTGCCCAATGAGACCTTCATTGGGTTTATTTGCTCTCTGATCAAGCAGAAATTTAAGAAGGGCTCTGAAAATAAAGTCACCTTTGTGGCACTCGTCAACAGAGTTTTATTACTGTTTCAATCTCAATGGCTGTCAAGATAAAAGGAGGAGTCCTCTCAAATCATACAATGGATGTCATTTAATAAGTGGTCAACAAAATTGCCATGAGCAAAGAACTCCTATTGTTCCTTTTTTACCTTTCCTCTGTGGTCAAATAATTAGTTTCACATCCCTTGCAACTCCCCATATTAACACTCCTCTGTGGCAATGGTGCCTACAGAGCAAACACAAGTGCACTGGAAGGTACCACGTCTCCCTTGTCGCCTGCTGCTACCACAGGTGCTGCAAGCTGATCGTCTTCTGTCCACCAGACTCCATCTGAGCTTCCTCTCCTCAACACTTCATGGGGAGAAAAGTTTTAAACAGGCACATTTGCTCTTGAGGTCGCTGGGTCTTAAACCTGAGCAGTTTGACTACGGTCATACATTTTCAAACTGACCTTTTTTCCTATGCAGTCAGCCATATAAGTTTTATCTCCATTTTCCAGAGCAAGACACTTAGGTTTTTAAGAACATGCTTAGCTTAAAGCAAGATAATATGTGACAGTGGAACATTCCTGACCTTAAATTTTGGGCAGATGACTAAAGATCTACCTGAACCATAATCTCTTATAGAAAATAAATACAATTTTCTTAAAAGGAATTGGTTTTATTCACATGTATTTTCCTTATAATTAATTCACTTTCTTCCTTTATATATCTTTGTAATATAAAATTACAATGTCTGGCATCCTCCTCCATGAAAAATATTGTGACCTGTGTTTTTAGCATCATCGGAAATCTTCCACTCTCAGAAATGAAAAATAAAACCTGTTTTAGACTTCTTATTAACAAGAAGAAAAGTGCTGATAGTTTAGCAGTCCATGTGAATTATAGGAGTGATAGCACGAAGACGAGCACTGAGAGATTTATAGCTGAAACAGAACCATCCACACAGCCCTGGGGCTCCCTTTTTCGATTCTGATCCAAACACCATCTGCCTTTACCACTGCTTGGGAGAATGGCTTAGTATCAGCTATATTCATAAATATTCTGCCACCTCATAAAACACTCCCTTAGAAAAGAGGTGTCTTAATTTCTAAATGGGTTTTCTTAGTTTGTGGGATTTCATAACCCTGATTTAAATTACTCAGAGCTTATTTTTTCCAAACTCTCCACCAACAGAATCAAAACCAGAGAAGTACCATATACATTTCACAGTAATACTTCAGAAGGGGGAAAGTTATGAAGGTCTGAACATAACTAAATGTTCCCACAAATCAACTACTAAAACAAAAGCCTAAACTACTGAGGAGGAGCAAAGCTATCTTGTGAGGGACAACAGCCAGCCACTGCTATTTAAAGGTAATAGCAGAAGACTCTCACATCCACGCAGCATAGCTGCTGGATGGGTACATATTATAAGATATGAGAAAATTGTTCACTGAATAAACCTGAATATCTTGGCCTGTGGTAAACAAACCTATTATTGTCACTTCCACTAACAAATGCTTTGTTTCTTACCTG
Source organism: Mesitornis unicolor (assembly GCF_000695765.1). NCBI lineage: Eukaryota > Metazoa > Chordata > Aves > Mesitornithiformes > Mesitornithidae > Mesitornis > Mesitornis unicolor. Next base: position 12,202 of record NW_010160968.1, on the reverse strand, counting down.
TTTTGTTGTGTCCAGCTTGTCAAACAACCACTTCCCAGGTGGCACATTCACCCACTACCTCATGTCCTTGGACCTGGGTATTTGGTAATCCTAGATAAAATGGTACTTCAGGAGAAAATGAACATTAATGAAATCAGCTTTAAAGCCACTTGAAAATCACAGATCAGTACCACTGGGGAGATGCTGAGCAGTGTCTTTTGGTTAACAACAGGGATTTACTGCAGCAGATATGGCAACCAGTGGTCATCAGTGGGCGCACCAGGTACAGGCTCACATGGAGCTGAGGGGAAGTCCTGCAGGGCCACCCTGTTCTTACATCTCCCCAAGCCTAACAGCAGCTGGGAGAGACAAAGCCAGCTTCCAGATGGAAGCTGATGGCAAATCTCCTCTTCCCCGTCCTGCAGGACAGGCTTCCTCCCCAGTCTCCTTGCACCCTTGCCTGCAGCTCTGCTGACTTTGGCGTATGCTAATTGCATCCTATTGGGCGCACAGATGATCATCATTCAATGCAATTTGCAGCTAGGCCAATTTTTAAATTATTTTGGGAACTATAATACTTTGTTCTGTAAATGTTTACCCGCTAAATATCAGATGTGTTAGTTTCCCAGCATATTGCAAGAGAAATCTGCATACGAATGAAAGGGAAGTAGATATGGTCTCTGGTATACAGATGCATACAAAATTGCAAAAACTTTGGCTCCAGACACTTGGAAGACATTATGTTTTTTCTCTGATTTATCTTGTGTTGTTCTAGCTGTGGAAAATAAAACCTTAAAGAGTTTCATAATTTTTGATGTCCGGCTTTTATGAATTCCAGGGAACATTTGTGAGAACATTTCCCACTCAGCTTCTAATTTGATGGAGGTTATTTGATGGAGGTTATTTGAAACATGTTAAATATTTTTCTCTTAACAAATAAAACAGCCCCTCCAGGAGGACATGGAAATGAATAGCAAGTGAAGGACCCAAACTCGAAAACTTCAGTCATCAGGTAAAGATGCAGCCACGATTTTTCCACACTATAATTTGTGCTGCGAAATGAAGACTTCTGCAAGAGATGTAAGTGCATGAGAGATACAAAAGTAGTTTTTATTTTATGTAAAGTGTCTGAGTGATCGCACTGATAAAATTACACTCACAATAAAAGGTGGTCTTACACCGAGGGACGTAATTGACATCAGTGCAGGCTGGGTGATCAGATGAGACACCCATCCTTGTTTGAACCCCTACATTCATTTAAGATAACATCTTGAAATTCTTTTCGAGGAGAATCACATCGTCCTTTCCTTCCTTGGCTCCCATAGCTTTTGTTTTCCATCGTTGTTAGGATGATTCATAGCAAAGGATCAACTGGAACTAAACTGAGGCTACCTGCAGGCTAACTGAAGGCGTTACAGAGCCATGAAATCCCAAGGGGAGCAGCATCAGGCTCTCAGAGTTACAGGCCAGCAAATTTAACACGCTTTCCTCCTTTGCTACCTTTATAGAGAAAATCCCTGCAGGCTGATGCTAGGGTACAAAACCCATGGCCTTGCCAAGTCCCAGTCATCCTGAGGATTGTATAAGCTTCAGCCGGAACAAAGTAGGAGAGTCCCCAGAGCAAAGCAGTGCTTTGCTCAAGTCATTAGCACAGAGGCAATTTCAATCCTATTATCTCTAAAAGATAGGACTTCTCCTGTGTCCGTGGGAAAATAGGTCCCACTCTAAAGGCAAAAGACAGACTTGGAGCCATGGCGGAACAGGAATATAAGTCCATGCTCTGAAGGGACACACTGTGGCTGTTTGCCAGATGTGTCATTTCAAAACAGGAGAAGTGACAGTTGGTACACGTTATACCCTGCCTGGCTGTTGCACCAGGGCTGTCTCTCTCTACCACAGCAGCATGGGACTACACATGCTGGGTCTCGGGGCTGATGGGTTAAAGAAGGGAACGATCTCTTCTTTTACCCAGTGCTTTTAGACAAGTCAGTAAGGCCATAGCTCTGCCCCACCAGAGGTTAGGGCCCTTGCAGAGGGTTCTCCCAGGCAACGGATCCCAGTGGGCTCTGGGCTACACAGCAAGACAGAGCATGGGGTTTGTTACCCTGTATTGCCTTTCACAGACATCTAGGAGAAATACCCATTGTTTTGAAGGGATGAATGTTTGAAATGAGATAATGCTACAGCAGGTGCCACACTTGTAATGCAAAATAGGAAATATTCCTATAGGCAATGCTTATGATTTTTTGTTCTTCTTATCACTCTTCTTCCGTTAGAGTACTAAACCTATACACATGATAATTTTTCAGAAACTCAAAGAAATTATATCAATGCATTTTCCACAGAATGATGAAATAAATGCCAAAGAAGAAACCCACTGTGATTTCAGTAGCTCACAACAATATTAGTTAACACTGATGAGGGGCCCCAAATCTTCTTTGGCATCTAATCAGCTGTGGCTCTGCCAACATGAGACATGTTCAGAGCAAGAGTCCAACAGCAGAAAACAAGCACATTGTTTCAAAGCCATAATATTAATGCACTGCAGGGTCCAGGGTAGCCAGACAGAAGCTGCTGCAGTGGCTCTTCTGGGCCACAGCAGCCAGAACAACTCGGGGTGAGATACCTAAAGGTACACAGAGACTTCAGCAGTCCTGCAGCCCCTGGAGAATTAAAAAGATGAAGGGTTTTTAATTCTCACAACCTCTTGCTTTGCCCCTGTTACGAGGGCAGGAGCAGTAGGGAGCATCAAGACCTTCCCTCACCACTGCTCTGCAGATTTCCTTCTGTAACACCTCAAGTTTTCTGTCTGGGTTTGTCGGGTTTTTTTTCCTGTCTGGATTACTGGGTGAGGCTGAACTCTCTCTAACCCAACTTCAGGCCTCTGGTGGCAAGAGCCTCTCTAGGCCAGAACTGGGTACATCAGACTTTTGACAAATGATTTCTTTATCTTATTTAGAGTTGGGGGTTTTTTTGTGTGTGACTAATCTGCAAAAGGGTTTCATTCCGTAATTCCCGCAAATGACTTGATGACAAGCGGATTTGTTTCCATAAGCACATCTATTGTCTATTGATGGTGAGGTCTGGGCAGACACCAATGAGTGCTGCTGGCCATCTCAGCTCACACTGCGTGATTGCTCCTCCCTGGCTCCGTAATTTTATAGAAGGTGATTCAAAGATTGACAAGACAAACTAATGTAACTCCACAGTTTCAACAATAATTTAAATGCTGTATAGCTACAAGTGTTATTCATGATAAAGCCCTCTGTCATGAGAATGTGCTTTGGACAATGAATAAACAAGTTTATTCATTCTTTTCATCAGCAAAGTTAGACAATTCATTCAAAATGTGTGGTTTCAAGCGTATTTTCTGTAGTACAGATCTAAGCCTACTCAGTTTTATGTTTGGGGATTGTACTCAAATGTAAAGATTTATTCTGATTTAATCCTTATGGCACACAGGCAAAGTAAAGGGGAAAAAAAAATTAACCTGTGTTAAGCACTTATTATCACTGGATTTGAATATGTTCTTTATTTATTTAGTAAGCCGTGAAAGAACATTTTAACAGAAATTTTTGCATCTCCTACACTGGGAACAGACAGGAATTAATTTTGCAAGTATTTATACATTTTATTTTGCAATTACTATGCATTTTGTAACTATTTGCAAATGAATAATTTCTGTAGAGATTTGTAGAGATAGTGATTTGGCTATCCATTATGGGAAAAAAATGTTACTTTTCTCCCTTTGTGTATCCACTCTTAAATAAAAGTTAATTGTATCTCTCTTCAGACCTAGAATAACAGAGGCATCTGCTTCCCCTTTTCTGTCGGAAGTCTCAGCCCATGTAGTCAGACCATATCCCATGTGCTCAGTTAAAATGAGATGCCACCCCCCAGTTGGTAATTTCATAAGTTCACCATACTGTTCCCTCTTATCTCAAAATCATGCATGAAGCGAAAAGAGTTACATTTGCTCTTTGCAGCCATTTCTTCTCTTCTGTTAGCTCCAAGAAAGACATTGAGAATTTGGATCATGAGCTGGTGGCGAGTGTCCTTAGCTAGTTCAGGTGGAAAACTGGTTAATGAGCATAACATAGAATAACAGAATCATCTAGGTTGGAAAAGACCTTTAGGATCATTGACTCCAACCATACACCTGACCCTGCCAAGTCCCACTAAACCATGTCCCTAAGGGCCACATCTTTTAAATACCTCCAGGGATGGTGACGCCACCACTTCCCTGGACAGCCTATGCTTAATAACACTTTCAGTGAAGAATTTTTTCCTAACATTCAATCTAAACCTCCCCTGGCCCAACTTGAGGTCATTTCCTCTCATCTTGTCACATATTTTTAAGTAAAAGAACATTTGTTTGCTCTAAGCTAGGATTCACTCCAGGAAATGTGGTAGCCCTGTGGGTGCTTGGTATTCATCAAGCTGCTCTGATCACATTTACAGGTATTAGGCAGGCTTTTGCCATGTGAAGTGATTTTTGCAATTAGGGCAGTCTTGCTTACGTGTCCCCAGTTTATTACAGAAGAACAGTTTGACAAGGCTTCATTATACCACCTGTGGGGCTCTTGACAAGTAAACATATTATAAAGGGAAAACAATAGGAAGTGTCCTGCAGACTGGTTCTTGCTCATTTTGCATTTTGCATTTTCCTGGCATGCTGTGTAGTGGAAGCCCTTTGCAATTATGAAGACTGTCGTCTTTCTATCACTGTTCTGTCAGCTGTCTCTGGAGAATCAAGAATCAGACAAAAAGTACGGCTTTCACAACCCAGTATTGGCATTGCCCTCCTTCTATCTGACAGCAAATCCCCAGATCTTCCATGTGGGTTTATTATCCATATCACAAGTGTCTCCATTTTGCAGGCAGTGATTCAAGGGAGCAGGACACAGGCAATGGCACTCCAGAAGATAGTGGCAGGCTGGGGAATGAACCGTGAAGTGCAGGTCATGCACTTTGCGTGTTTGTCCTCGTTTATATATAAAGTTTGACTCATGTTTTTGTACATTTAATTTCTCTGCGAATAAAGCCCTTGCTGAACTCACTCACCAGATGTCAATCCCTACTGTCAATCAACTACATAGATTAAAATCCAGCAGTGACCAATGCTACAGGTTTTTGAGAAAAAAATAAGGACTCACATAAATCTTAGTCTTAAGGAATCTTCCTCCTGACCCACCATGCTTAAGTTTACTCTGCACCACTATATTCAACTCCCTTACTATTTCCAGCTTATCTTCCCTCACCATTTGATCCTGAGGTGCTTAACAGGCTCACTGGTACACATATCTTTTCTGCTTTCCTCATGTTTTCCTTCAAACATGGGATTATTAAGGAAGTACCACTGGAAGAGTGCAAAAAAGAGTTTCTATTCATTTTACGTCTGACTGTAATAAAAAACACACAGTAAATGCCATCCAACTGATTCCTTTCCAGAGTGTAAGACAAAGAACTGGATTAACCCTAACACAACTCAACCCTCACAAAAGAAACATGCTGGGCATTTTTTTCATTGCCAAACCATTTAAATCCAATAGACTAGCTACAGTGGCAGAGCTCCCTAAATTAGGACTTGATCCTACAAGAAATAGCACTTAGACCCTATTCCAGGAAGAATAGATGCAAATGTGGGCTCAGGCATGTAAATATTCCCCATAAAGGCTGTGGGACTGCTGGTGTGCTGTAGAGCAAGCATGCAGTAGAGCAATACTCCCTGCTTTGGGAGGCTGTACAACTTCAGCTAAGGTTTTAAGCATACAGAATCCTGTGGCAGAGTTGGGAACCTATTTTCTAGTATCTTTTCTAAATGGCCTTCACTGGTGGTGCCAGGAGTATGAAGGTAGATGGAGATGGTAGAGGAGATGAATATGCACCTCCCCGTGTTTTTATTTATCCTCACTAATAACGTTCAGTAATATCCAGTCCATGCTAGTGGTATGGCTGAGTCCTCCACTGACCTTCACTCATAATTCTGAGCTTTGGGCCCCTGTTGGTCTCTCTCAGCTGTCCAAGATGGACAGCTGTCAGTGAGCTCTGATCTCCCTGCTCTTCTGGGAATGGAAATAAAAGCTGGTGGTGGAGCCAATGAAATTTCACAGCTACTGCCACCCTCCTTTGGGACGTACATTCAGACCCATAGCCAAGGGCTATACAAAGGTCTTCTCCCAGCCAAGGCGCAGCAAGGGGCCATGAACCTGTGGGGGCAGTGATGCCACAACTCACGAAGCAGAGACTCCAGGCAAAACACTACCCAAACTTTCACACAGCCTAGAAGTACCTGTTTCTAGCATTATGTCTGTAAGAACCCCTCTCTTTCAGCAAACTGCTCCAAACGGACTGAGAGGCCATGAGATCCCTGGAGCGCACTCATGTTGCACAGATAGTCATGCAGCAGCTGTAGGATGTGCTAAAGCACCAAGAAAAAATCTGCAATATGTGAAATTCTGGTCATCTTGGGAGACCTGCCAAATTGCTCAGTCCCAGAGGTCCAGATTCATCCATCATGAAGACCTTGTCTACAAGGTAGCTTCTGTGTCAGATAAAATCTATCTGATGACATTTTATTTTAGAAAGTGCCATCCATCCAGAGTAAATGAACCCTTTCTTTATAGTCTGTTTGGTCCATCTCCAAGATGTAACAGCGCACTTCATAAATGGGGATGTTACCAAAAACATCTTCCTTGTTGAAACTTTTGTATTCCCTCACGTGCCACAGCTGCAAACACCACAGGGTCCCATTTCATGAGAAACATGAAATCTCTTGTTTATGTTTGGATGTAGTTATATGTCAGCTGTCTTTCTGAGAACTTCTTTCATAGGAGAAGAGGGATTGAAATTACTTCTGTAATTGAGAAGTGCAGTCTATTCTACTTCTTTGTTATAATCAGGAATTTGACAAAATATTTTTCTCAAAGCATTTGGCCAGTAAAATTATTTAAGCCATCAAGATTTCAGTCAGGCAGTGTAAGAAAGGCTATTTTTCCAGCTTAATGATCAGAAAAGCCTTTATGCATCGCTATTTATTATATACCTCATTTACTTTGATATAATGCTAATACTAAAGCAAAGTCCAAAGCCTGTGAAAGGCACATTTTCCTACACAGGGAAAGCAAATTTTGCTCATCTGAAGCATCTGAGAAGGTACAATATAACTCTGACAGGAAAAGATGGTGCCCAGACAAGTTTGGGGTATTCACTGCTCTGGGACAGTTTCTGTCCTCTCACATCCACTCAGGTACCCCCACAGCCATTCTTGTGTCTCCTTCTGAGCATCATCCAAACAGGTAGAGAGCGCTAGCAGAAAGTCTCAAAAAATAGGTTGTAGAGAACAAGAATATGCAAAGAAAAGGATAACAAATGGCAGAAGCAGCATTGAGAGGCTTCCGTTCAAAGTCAAAGCAAAGCAGGACTTTTCAGCTTAGAAGAAAGAGGCCCAAGGTAACCCTTCAGGTAACAAGCCTTCCACAGTTTGGAGAAAGCAGCAAGGGAACAAATATCTGGCCATGACACAGAGACTGGGGGGAACTTGTTGAAAGAGCCATTAGAAGTTTAGAAATCACAAGGAGCATTTCTCCAGAAAAAAAGTATCAATAGATGCAAGCAGGTACCACACAACTCGGTCACAATAACACCATGCAATGCTACAGGCATAAGGAAGGGTAGGTAGAAAGCAGAAAAGGACCTGGGGGTCCTGGTGGACAGCAGGATGATCATGAGCCAGCAATGTGCCCTTGTGGCCAAGAAGGCCAATGGCATCCTGGAGTGTATCAGAAGGAATGTGGTTAGTAGGTCGAGAGGGGTTCTCCTTCCCCTCTACTCTGCCCTGGTGAGACCACATCTGGAATATTGTGTCCAGTTCTGGGCCCCTCAGTTCAAGAAGGACAGGGAATTGCTTGAAAGAGTCCAGCGCAGGGCCACAAAGAGTCCACCCTTTAGCCCCAAAGGGAGTTCAGCTGTACCTATAGCATTGCAGAAAGGTGCCTCACCCCCCTGTCTTGAACAATCAAAGATGATTACAGACACCAGAGCACTCCATGCAAGCTCTCACAACATTTTCCTGGCTTTGACATTACGCAGCTTTCCTCAGGCCGACTCAGACCCTTCCATGCTGCAAATTAAGCCTGCTATTTCTTGTCTGAACCCCACAGTTCTCCTTGGAGAGTACTCCCAGTACAGTCTCCATGGAGGCAGGGGAGGTGCAGGAGGGGCAGGGAGGCCATGGGTGTGCCTGGGCAAGGCTGCAGCCCTGCGGGGCCCTGAGGTGGGGCCCCAGATAAGGCACCGTTGTGTTTCCAGCTTCTCCACCCTTCACAGAGCGTGGTTAAGCCACCTTTGTCCTTCTCCTGTGTGGAAAGCATTGTCGGATCTTACCTCACACATTAAGGCCGGGAACAGAGCTAAAGAGCTCCACCATGAGCCCAGGAATCAATCTTAAAGCTGAGCTATCAGAAGAACCTGGGAAAATGGGGCACGTCTCAATCTAACATAGCACATGTCGGATTATGCTGAGCTATGAGATTTGACATGTGTTGAGGAATGTTTTCTGCCTTGTATTTAAGAGCAGGATATTTCGTATATTTATTCTTTCTGAAGATGAAAAAGATGCAGTATTCTATATGTCATTTGGATAACATCTGGATTTCTCGAGGGCTTTTCTAAAGCCATGCCAGACTTTTACGCTCCTTAACCTCATTCCTCTAGCTTTTTCATTTGTTTGTTTGCTTTTTGTCTTTGTCACAGGGGATTTCTTATGTCTTTGGGTGTCTTCATAAATTGAATACTTCCACAGCAATGGAACTCCAAGAAATGAAAGGCAAAATAACAAGGTTGCAAAACTGTGCACTTAATTTCACAGTCCAGTTCCTCAATATGGAAGACAGAAATGTCTCTCTCCTGCATCCTCCAGCCCCACAGGCCTATATTGTTCAGCAATTTATACTTATCAGCTACTTGACACAAATTTGTACGGATTAAACTTTCAGCCCAGAGCCTACTAAAATGCCAACTAACAATACAAAATTTATTAAGTTTACCTGGCCCCATGCAGTTTCACTGCAGGTAGCAAATATTTAGTAGCCAAGGCTTAATATGCACAGATAGTACCAGCATCTAAAAACTTCTGAAGCTTGAATTCACTTCAGAAGGGCCAGGATTTCACTTTTGTCATTCATGAATACCTCCACTGAGGTCAGCAGAACAACGCTGTGGCAGGAGAATTAGGCTCAGTCTGTTCTCAAAGCTTTTTGTCTCCTCCCAGATGCAGCTGTGGCCCTGCATCTTTGCAGCTTTGGCCTTTGCACTGCAGCTTTTCTAATACACTGAGTGTTTTCTGAGTAGAAGCTAACCCTGGAACTTCAGACTATACCTAGGATGTGTTTTAAACTTCTTTGCAATCATTTTTCCTATATAAGCAGTCAAATAGCACGGTCTGGTATGGGTAAATATCCCACTCTATTAATGAAGCCTGAAACAAAAAGCGTTGCTGGAACAAAACCACACATTTACAAACAAAATCAGGAGGAAATGTGTCCTGGGGGGAATCATATCTGCCACGTGAATCTTCTCACAATAAACTGCACTGATATTGCAGGATGGTTTGAATAAAAGTTGAATAGAAATAAGAAGCTGGAATTAAAACTCTTCACTTCTGTGATGATCTGATTCATCTCTGCTGATGAGAGACCTGAGGTGCCACTTAAGCTATAAAACCGAGAGTACTTCCCTGTGCTTTTTGGATTTAAATGCATCTGAAATCTTGGAATAATGGTCAGTCATGGAAGATTTTCCCTGTTCTGCCTCAAAAAGAGGATCTCACAAAATCTGGCTGTTGAGATCCAGGTCAGGGCTGCTCTCCTGCACCTCCCAAGAAGCACCCAGACTGCACAGCAGCCTGCAACTGCAGACATCCCCTCTCATCCAGGATGCAGCCTCTAAAGAAGCAAACTCTGTATTATTAACAGCTTAATTAGCTTTTACAATAGATTGACTGAACTATTGCAGCTGTTTTGTCTTGGTGTGAAATACCAGTTCTTTAAGAAGACATCTCTAAGAAACAGAACATTCCCAGGTACTTTGTAATGAGCAAGGTCCAGCCAAGCAGATTTCGTCTTGAGCCTTTAAAGTATTAACTCCCTTTTTTTTCTTTTCTAAACTATTGCACAATCCATTTGCCTTGAAGATGAATGTCGTAGAAAAGCAATTCAACAATGCCACTGATGCTTTGAACAACCTTCAGAGTTGCCTTGAGGAGGTTAGAGTGTTAATTTATCAGGAATAAAATATTATTTGCAATATATGGTGACTTCCACTCTGTGACTCATTTGCATCTTTCCCAAGTAAGGACAGAGGAAAGGAATACACTGAGTCTTGAAGTGGCAACTGTCCTTCAGTACTTAATACCTGATTATACAATCTGCTCCATACAATCTGCTCTATTTTTGCATCTGACAGCAAGGGAAAATACATTGAGAAAATATGCTCATTTCTCGCCTAGGAAGTTGAGGAATTCCTCAATAGGAAAAAGAAAAGTGTGGCAATACAGTTTAAAAACATGCACGTCTTCTTTGAGAGTAAGAATTCAGCATAATTAAGGGGTAAAACACAACCTTGCATACCTTCAAATTGACCCTGCCAAAGAAGACAGCACCACACGTAGCCATTATTTCTCAAGACTGAATTCCCTGGTAGATTAGAGAAACTGGTAACTTGTGTTCATACTTACATGCATGGACGTGATTCCCCTGTCCAGAATAAATCTCTGCCTGCACATCCTGGCTATATTTCTATATCACATTTCTTTGTCATCCATAACCCCTTTCACAACTGCATTTTCATCCAAATCTTTTCTTCAGATTTAAAATTGAAAATGCTGCAGAGCTGCAGTAGATTATCAAAACAAGGCCCCATCCTCGGCTCAATACAAGGGCTGCAATTTCATCCCTGAGATTCGGCTGCTCCACTTGAATTGTGCTTTTGTATTTTAGGGCATCAACAGAAACATCTCACTGAATTGCTGCCTTGTATTCGGTTACAGACAGCACTCAGTATTACCCGGCTTTTTACGAAATAGCATCTCCGAACCTTTCACCAGTGCACTGGGAAGGAAAGCCTGGACAGGGCTGGAGGAGTGAGCAATGTTTTCTTTTTATTTTTGCAGAGCTGGAGTCAGTGTTATTTAGACCCCAGACTTCCACTTCAGCAGTCGTATCACTCGTCAGAATCGCAATCAGGTACATCGCAGGTCAACAGTGTCTGTCACAAGGCGCCGCGGGCTGATGCAGGCTGATTAGATGGGATGAACTAGGCTGGAAACAGGAGTGATGCTGTTAGTTTATGCTTCAGAAAGACGGTTGTGATTCATCCCTCTGTCCTGGAAGTTCATCCTGAGCAGTAATTGCTCAGGAGTGAGGCTCTGTGAGGATTTCTTACCAGGGAAAGGGCTCCCTCACTCTTTGGAGACCTGGCACCATCCCAGAGAGCAGCAAAACCCAAAAACGGCAGCTAGCATTTGCAAGGCAGATTTCTTCTAGAAGACAGTAATTTCATATTCTGCTGAGGGAAAATAAATATTATCCTTATCTTTCACCAGTCCTCAACTCCAAAGTCGGGCATTAATGGCTATGATTTTTGCCTCTGACAGGAAAGGCTTAATCCTGCACTCGGAGACTTTCACGATCCCGTTGACTTCAATATGTGAAGTTAGTGAGAAAGCAAATTCCTATATCGCAGCAATCCTTTAGTAGAAAGGTAACACGTGAACATAGAGGGCTCCTTTATTAATTAAAAATATTATTCACACAATATTTTATTGAAACCCAGGGCAGTGGACCCAAGCTGGCCAACAGAATTATTCCATCCTATAAATGTCACATTCATTATAAATTGAGGAGATTGAGGAGCTGCTGGGGGTGGCCCTCTTTCCTTGATAGTCACTATTCCTGGAGGGTCTCTCCCATCATTCCACTCCCAAAGCCTACTCCCCTACTTGTTGTGGCCATCACATTTTTGCTGGAGCTGTTGTGCTCACATGTTTATTTATCTTATTTAATATTCACTGCGGGGAGCACACAGCCAGCAACTGGTATATGACCTGACTATAACTTTACACGTTTTATTAATGTTGTTGCTGTTATTATTACAATTTATTATTATTATCAATTAATATTATTTATTATTATAATATTTCAATCATTAAACTGTTCCTATCTCA
>NW_010160967.1:0-18110 GCF_000695765.1 Mesitornis unicolor | reverse complement strand
AAAATTGTAACATATATTATTTATAAAATAAGAAAATAACACACTCCTGCTAATGCAAGTTACTTACTCACTAGAGCAGTCTGCAGGTATTTATAACATTGAAACGTTTGTGCATGACCAAAGGCACAGCTGTGTTAAAATGCATCACAGCACTGATGACATAAAGGTTTAAATGAGTACTTGTTGCAACATAAATTCCACTGAAGAGTAAAATTTGAAAGGAAAGGCTTACACTTCAACAGGCCTGTATTTGTAGCACAGTTTTCATGAGTTATCAGGAACAAACAAGACATTCTTTCCTTAGGTGTAAACACTCCTTTGCTACATGAAATGGTATGAAGAAATGGCACGAAGGTGCACCAGGTGAAGTTCAGATTGGACACTAGAAAAATGTTCTTCATCGAGTGGTTAGTCACTGGAACAGGCTTTCCAGGGAACCGGTCAGGGCACCAAGCCTGTCAGAGTTCAAGGAGCATCAGAATGATGCTCTTAATTCATATGATTCAGTTTTAGGCAGTCCTGCAAGGAGCAGGGATGATCCTTGTTGGGTCCTTGTTGGGTCCCTTCCAAATTGAGATAGTCTATGATTCTATTAATTTATTTTTGTATTTTTATATTTTTTAATGTACATTTGTGTGCAGCTGTAAATGAACAGTTTACTACCAACTTCACGAAGTTAAAGTCACTTCAATTCTTCATTGTCTGAAGCACACATTAACTAGCTGATACAGGCTGCCTCTCCTGACAGTGTAAGAAACATTTTGCAGTCTTCATGAAAAAATTAAGGCATGATACAAGTTCACATTTGTTTCAAAGTTTGTGTCGCTTCATTCAGGTGAGTACGCACAATCTGCTGGCACCACCAACACACAGCTGATTGCCTCTGACTGCTGTGGGTGATGAGAAAGAGCAATGGGGTGACCAGCTTCAGCCACACAGAGCACCCTTCCTCCTGTATTCCTTCACAGCCTTCCAGACTACAGTACATGCTTTATAAGCCATTACATGCTAGTAAAAATATCTCTGGTTTGGGGTTTTGTTGGTTTGTTGGGGACTTTTTGTTTTTCAAAAATCAAGTGTGAGCATAAATGGTTAATGTCACACTATAATATTTTCAGAAACACCTAAATTCAAATTATTTCATAGGAATATTTGGATATATATTAATACTTTAAAAAAAATTAAAATCACTTGTAATTCCAAGCAAGGAATACTAAGGGCTAACAAAATTCTGTATAATGACCAGATATTAAGTATCAAGCTAAGTCTGGAGTAACTCGGGCAAAGAAAGAGTTCTCTAGTCTTTACCGTACATTGCCAGAGTCAAGACTGCAACATTCCTTTGGAATGACACTTTTAAAGTATCTTCTGTTAGACCTTTACTTAGTGTAAAGAGTACTTACAAGAACACTCTGCTGGAGATCCCTGAACACCTTAACTCTGAGTTTTTAAACAGAACCTCAATTGCAACTACAGACAATTTTTGGTTTTCAGTGCTTGAAACGATCTTTCTCTTATGGAAAGATGAAGAAGGACCCTGTGTTCTGTTTTCTGGAGAAGGAAGAATGATCACTTTCCATTGTCCTTGTCCAGCAGACACATCTCACCAGCACACTCTCAAAGCTTCCCTAATTCAAAAGACATCTTGGAAATTTTTGGATTTAACAGGTGTACAGAGCTCAGTACTCAATCAAGAGTAGCAGTTGACAACAGGCTCAGCTGTGCCTACAGTTTCTCATAATACTCTGCACAAATTCTGCTGCCATTGAAAGCAGGGTCTTTGTCTTCCCAATATCTGTCTCTAAAGGTGATCACAAGACATAAATACTGTATTTTTTATTGTTCTGTTATGTACCCAAGAATCAAACCCACAAACTTTAGAAAACTTTAAGTAAGCAACAGTTTGTCAAGAAACAAATGTTTCTCTCTTTTTTTGCCGTCATATCTTAATATTAGAAGCCATCAAGGCTCATTGTTTCCCGAATTCAATGGAAAAATGGAAAGCTTTGCAAGCAGATTAACTCATAGATGACTTCTCAACCAGTCAGATATTTTAACACCCTCATCTATCCCTGGTAAAAATGTAATGATACTACAAAAATACTGTTAAAGAAAGAAAAACAACCGAACAACAACCCCCCCTACCTTTTATAGATGCGTTCATATTACAATATTGTTAAAAAACCAAATCTTTATAGGTTATTTTATTATCCTTTTTTTCCTATGGAAAATAAAAATTCATGTCCTCATATAAAAAAAATTACAAAGCATTAAAAATCTGTTAGAAAAACATGGCTAAAAACAAGTTTATACTGTAACACATACTGAATTTACATCATGCTCAAAGAGCCATGCCCTTCCTAAGGCAAAATACTCCTGCAGTTTGTAGTACCACTGCAGCCAGTCTCAGTTCCTTTTCAAAATACTTAAGCTTGTGTCCGCAAAGCGGATCACCAGTGCTGTCATTTCCTTCAGTATAATTTGGAAAACAGCAAGAAACATGGCTCACAACAAATGCAGGAATACCTGACATACATAAACCAAAACAGAACCTACTGTCCACTCTCAGCCCATTTCTGAAGCCTGACTAAGTATGCTCCATTGCAACTAAATCACAGTGAACACCTCCCAGTATTAAGGGTATTCCGTTCAAGAATTCTCACAGAGGAATATTTTTCTGCTATATAAAACCAGGACAAACTCTTATTCGAGACATACATTCTTTTGACAGGACATGGGGAGGAGGTTATATCTAGTTCACAGAAAATTAGGTCACTCATTTCATAAGCAAATACAAACTGCATGTTGAAGTTTGTAAGTATTTCATAGGTATTCTCTTTCAACAGAAATTTGGAAGAGATTTATCACAAATTCTGCATACAGCCAGTTTAATTACAAATGCAGGAGGAAGTAAGTTTGTATCTACAACCTTAGCCGAACAAAAATCCATTATATCATCTTAGCAGCTGTGTAACAATTTGGCAAGCCTCAGAGTGAAGGGTTTTTTTTCTGAACATCCAAAAAAAACAATTATTTTTGTTTCCTCAAAAACATCTTTGGTGTAAAGACTTCTCTAAGGATTAAGCCAGATGAATAAACTGCAGAATACAACACTAGAAGTGGAATGTGTACCACAATGACTATTTTTACTGCTAAAGCAGCTGTACTGAGTTGACCACACTGTACAAGGAATGTCATTTGTGATGCTGGAAATGGTAATTACTTGGACCACATTCACATCTTGTTAATGAAAAGGGTTGGCAAGAAAAAAGCTTATCTGCATTAACTTGCTGTAGCCAAAATGAGCCACAAAGCAGCAAAAGCAGCTATTTTAAATGTGACAGCAACCAGTTTAAAAGCCACATTAAAGAATCTCAATATTTAAAAGCAAAATCTTAGCTCTCTATCTCAAGCAGAATTAAATTTAAAAAAGCACTGTGAGAGGATTTACAATAAGTTTTAAAATAAAAAATAAACATTTCATTGCTTTTATTGGTTTTCTATCTTCCTTCAGACCTCTAAATGGCCATTCAGGTCTAAGTCTTGCTTGCAACTTCTTCCTATTATCTTTCTAAGTATTTATAAAGTTTTGCTGATAGGAGCCAAAGCCTAGCATACATTAAAGGGCCAGCTTGTGACAAATCAGAATAGGTTTACAAGCCAAAAAAGGAAATAACTTTTGCAGAGTTACAAATTTCATTCCACTGGGAGCTTTCAGCACATTCTCGTTGCATCCAAACACATCTTTGCAGTAAAGGTAGCTTATAATTACTAAAATACCTAATTAAATTCCTTATGTATACTTATTTATGAGTAACGTCTGCCAAAGGCATTCTCCGGACTGTTGCATTTGATAGTGCCACGTACCTGCTTCCACCAGAGGTGGTGAACACTGCAATGAACTGGAGCTGCTTCTTTGGAGATCCTGAAGTCTCTACAGGTGATGGACTTCATTCTTCACAATTGAAGATGTCACTCCAACTCAAAGACGAGGTATCACAGCTCTTAATGTTAAATCATCCCCTCTGCTTTTTCTTCCCCCTCCTCCCCCCCCCCTTCATTTCTCTCTTTTCATTCATAATAAGCATGTTAAAGTGCATTCATACAGGTCAGGGGATCTGATCTTGTTCCCTTACAGCAGGTGTTCACTTGACTAACTCTAAAGCATGCAGAACGACAGGCAGAGAAAATGGTCCTGGATCTAGAAATGCAGTTCTTCTGGCAAGGTATCCTCTGACATTAAACTCCCCTCTCCTGCTACTCAACAGAGTTAAAGTAAACCTAAAACTGTAACGAAATAGTTTGGTTCCTGACCATCAAAACAAACAGGGAACTTCTTAAAAGTTGGAAAATCAGGGCAAGGTAGAGCTCCAGCTTTTCAACTAGGAGGACACATCAGTAAAACCAACAAGCATAATGAAATTTCCTTCTAAAACAGGTAGTCTAACTTCAATAAAACATTTTCAGAACATGATCAGTGCTTTTTGATTTCAAGCCTAGCACTCATGAAACTTTCATTAATGCTTTTCAGGAAGACTTCCAGTGATACAACTGGGCTTACACTACATTAGACTTCAGATAAAAACGGGTTTTCACACTGCAGCCTGACAGAAGAGAAGTTGGTTGCTACTAAGCATAAATAAAGGAGTTTAACTTTGGGCCTTTAAGATAAAGTAATAAAGGAAGTAACAGAGTCCACCCTAAGGCAGACAAGGCACCTGAATTTTCATAGCACATAGATGTATTAGGAGAGAAAAGATTGGATTATGTTATGTTATTTGTGACTCAATGGCTGAAAGGATTTGATATAATTCAAAGCAACAATTTAAACACGTCAAATGTTAACAAACCATTTCATTAAAAAAAATAAAAATAACTACCAAAATCTGAGCTATATATCTAGTTTTAGCAAACCCTGAGCGTTTCTGGTGCATTTAATCTCTATATACTTTTGTATAAATTGGAACATTGAGAAGTTGACTGACAAACTGATTTTGCAGGTTGTGACTGAACAAAAAACAAACTTCAAATCAGGTCAAGGACAAACCAAACATTTAATGAAGTACAAAAGAAAAGCTTAGAAAAATCCCCTATGCCTGTTGACACCACTATGTAAGATATTTCAGATGCCGAATCCAAAATAACCTCAGGATATTATTATTATTAGTAATAATAAATCTAGTTAAGTGTCACATCTAAACACAGAAATCATCTGCAAGTTAAGTTCATAGGTCATGCTGTATAAGGGCTGAATGAAAGATAATAACAAAGCAATGTAAAAATTCTACTAATTTTAAAACATTCAATTCTCAGAAATCAGACTTTTCCCACAAAGCCTTCAAAACTGCTGAAGTGACTAATTCCGATCACTTCATTATGGTACTGGAGATTTCCTGATGCAATGCTCCCACGTAAGTGCAAACACATCGTCGCTTCCCTCTCATAGTCAACTACTGAAAGGCACTAGAAGACCGCTTTTTCCCCATCATAAGAAAAAGGTTAAGACTAAAATATCTGCAGGGTACAAACAAACCAAACAATTCGTATATGCAAAGACGGAAAAAACAAGTTTCTCTATATAAATCTTCTGATTAATCTAAAACAAATTAGGTCTTATTTTTCCAAGAGGAAGTAATAGTAGAAACAAGAAACAGTGTTAAAAAGTCAAGAAATACTATGCATATAATGGAGTATTCAGGATTGGACAACACTACACACATAAAAAAGACAGTATGCCATTTAAAATTTAATTTTACAAGTTAAAGACTGGAAGGAAAACCTCAAAAAGCTTTTTCTTAAAAAAAACCCAAATACCATCACAAACCACACAAACAAACAAACAACAACAAAAAACCCGCATGAGACTCACCACCCATTTTTAAGTAAAGAAAAACAAATTAGAAAAGCCCACCTTTTCCACTGTAGGAAAAACAAGCCCAAAAGTCAGTGGAAGAAAGTTGGGAAAGATTTCCACACATTACTGTTGTTGCAGTGCTAAACACTGCTGGTCACATGGACCAAGGATGGATTCCTAGTATCCACTGCTATCACTTTCCAGTTGCAACTCTATTAGAGAGGCCAGAAAGTTACAAGGGAAAAAAAATCTTTACTTTTTGCACACTTGCTCATAAAAAGCACTAGACAAGAGGCAGGTAGTATTACCAACATAATTCATTACTAAGAGTCCTCAAATACTTAAGTTGCAATAAGTAAGTCTTCAGAACATTTCCACACAGAACAGTTAGGTTTTGGGGCTGGGTTGTTTTTGGGAGGTGTTTGTTTGTTTTAAATTAAACTACTTATATGCAACACAGGTTTTAAATTGTGCTGGTGAAGCTGAAGCAGCTTCTATTCTCATACAGCTGGATTTGGCATTCTGCTGAAAAAGCTCTTTTGCATTTGACAGAAATCCGGCAACACACTTTGAAGGATGAGACATATAAATGGAATAAATAAAGCAGCAATTACCTGGGCAATTTTCCCATCATATTGAAGGAAGTCGTACAAACAATTCAGTTTTAGCGAACTTAGAGACAGCTGAAGACAGCGGCGAAGTTGTTCTGCTCTCCTTTTATTGCTCAACAGTATTCTAAAATCTTAACCTCACATTCTCATACTGCCTGAATACACAGTAGCGTAGCAAAAGCCCAACAAAACTCTAATCAGTGCAAAGTTAGTGTAATAACCACTCTTTGAAAGACTGGTCATCAAGGTGCATGTGGAAATTTTAGTCAAGAAACTAGCCAAAATTCATTATTTATTGGACAGTATCTAGAATGATCAGTAGTGAATGACTCAACAACTAGGTGCTAGCATGCTAAAACATCAGTTGAAGCTGTTTTGTCACAGCTGCCAGTGGATCTTTGCACTTATTAAGGGAACTGACTGGCTGTGGTCCCATGGCAATATCGCTGACAATGACTACCAGGAATCCACGCCTGGCTGTCAGTACTATTTCTATGTCACTGCCTCTGCCCATTCAGTGCAGCTTACAAGATCCAGAGATGAAACAGCTTGATCACAAGCCAGAGCATGGCCCACAACATCATTCATGAAGAAACACCTATAAAGAATGGAATGCACCTGAAGGTCTTGCTTATTCCTGGTCTCAACTTTCCATTTTATGTCACAATCTTCTCTCAGAAAAAAACAATTGAGGAGCAACACATTGGTGGAAACATTCACAGCCTTCTGTGCCAAGCAGTAAGATCAATTCTAAAAGTAACACTTTCCAGCTCTATTATTCCTTACAGTTATTTTTAAAATGCAAGTCAGACACACAAAGCAAGTTCTCAGTCTCCAATTCTTGTACATTATCTAAAACGTTTCTCCCAGCTGAGGCAAGTATGAAGAAAGCACAAGACTAGCATAGCTAATGATATATTTTCCAACCTCCCTCCACATGCATTTTGAGATGAGGAACATCAAAACCAATATTCTGTCCAGTTCTCAGTGGATATACCACCACCTGTGGGACAATTCCAGCCAACAAAACTTAAAAGCATGCACACAAACTTAAACCTAACTACTGGAAGCAATTGAGCACAGGAAAAAAAAAGAATTTATCTACCTATCTAGTTTTAAATCAAGCAGCATTTCAGAAACAAACATTCCAAGACCAATACCCAAAAAAAGAAGACAAGAGCTACACATACAACTTTCAAAACTACTCATTGTCCATAACTGTGGAAGACTGCATAAAGAAAAAGCCATACATGTAACAAGAGAGTAGAAAAAGTGTGGTTCAAAGATGACAAGGACAGCATTTAATCCATTATATAATGCTGCCTCTGAGGAGACCTAACTTGCTCTTTTTAGATAATGTCCTGTTCTTCAAGACACTATAAAAGATCAGCAATACACAGAGGACATAAATCAATTTTTTATAGAATGCAGAGCCATGGATGTAATTTCAGTGCTTATCTTGCTCACCTTTGGAACGAAAAAGGATCAAAGTTAGTTACAAACAGATTTTGTAAACATGATCTATAAAATATATTAAGCATAGTGGCAACAAAAATAGGAAAACTACAGTTATAAGTCTGTATACCATTAAATACCAGGATACTGCATGCACACCTAATGATAGGAATATCATCAGTATTTAGTAGCATTGATACAAGTCTCAAACAATATGGTCAAACTAGTTCCATGTAACTACAGACAGTTCTTGATGCACACCAGACCAGACTGCTGCTATCTCCTCTGCCCCCAGAAATGTTACCAATCACACTATAAATGCAAGCAAAACTTCAGAAATTACAAAAGAAATACTAAGTAAATGAAGGGCTTCTTTTGCTGGACCTTCAATTCCCCCACAAAGTACTGTTATTTAGTTTAACAGATTACTCCATCACAGCACTACAGTTACCCACAATGACTCTTGTCAGGCAAAATATTAAATTGTCTAATGATATAGCATCTTAACTGGTTAATAATCTACGTATTGCAAATTCTATTAAAAAAAAAACAACCCTTCATACCCTACACACCACTGTTTTGAAAAACAGCTGTCACTATACTCCAAAGTTTGGTCTGAGTGCCTTAGAATAGACGTGATAAAAGGTAGTAATTTAAGATGCATCCTTTATATATAGTATCCAGCTAGAAAACATACTGTTAAGACAAAAAAAAAGCCATACTTTGGAATATATCTTAGCTCCATATTCCTGACAATAATACTGTCTGAACCATGCTAAAATCCCAATATTTTAAGGAAAGCAATGCAGCAAAAGTCATTTTAGGAATGAAGAAGCAGCCACTGAATTTATCAGTAGGCTACGTCTTCTCAACTCTAACAAGTTCACATCATAAGACAGTAAAAGCATGTGCAGTTGTAAACCCAAATATTTAAATCCATACTGGAAGGCAAAAAGAATGCAGACAACATAAGGTCAGCTGCAATTTTTAACATTTTCATAAGAGAACAACTGGCTATCCTGCTTTTCAACTCACTCGGCATCATTAACTGGAGCAGTGTACTACACAAGACATATCAATATTCTGTAACATTAATATCATGTTTCATCAGTTCACATATACAGAAATATCGTTCTCAAGCACTCACAGCTTGTCAAGAGTTGTATAAAAGAGTATGCCAGGCCAACTGTACCTCAGAAAGTTAATTACAGCGTAAACACAGAAAACTACAGTTCTAGCCTTCTAGTTTCAGGTGAGGCACATTTTAAACAAAAGGGAGACAGTGTACGTTGACAACAAAAAACACCTGCGAAGTGGAATCCAAGCTCAGAAGATAGGGATTTTATTATGCTTTACAAAATCAAGAAACTAAATAAAGTCTCTTCGTGACAATGATAGCAGCCAGCCTGTACATTAAGTCAAAGTAATTTGCATTAACTGACAATGGTTTTTTTGTACACTATGTGCATTTTAAATTTAAAGGCCACACAAATCTAATTTACTTTTCAAGGATCTAGGCTTAGGAAAAATACGTGAGACCACAGTCTATCCAAACTAACTTACTACATGACACCTGTAAATACGTTAACTACCTGCTACTTGAGGAGAATCAAGATTAAGTGACACTTCTTTCCAAAAAGGGAGATGTTCAAATCATCACATTTCAGAAATGAACCACCACTGAAATTGAAAGTGCACAGTCTGAAAATACTTTGCTCTACACTGGACTTTCAACCCCACAATGCACACTGGGCATTCCAGGAATATTCCATTCCATTTGATAAAAGATAATTAAAGATTTTTCATTACAAAGTAGTAATAACTAATACCAAGGTCATTTTTTTAAAAAAAGTTTTTCTCTTTGAGAACCTTCAGACGGTTTTGCACAAATTCAAAGCTAAATAGGCATAAGCAATATCAAAATAGAAAGTTTCATTCAAGCTAATCACAAGCACTTGAGTGGGGTTTTTGAGGGTTTGTTTTCTATTTTATTTTTAAGAAGTCTCTGATTTTCACTAACTAGTATAGCAAGTACAAAAGGTTAGGCTGTATGCTGCATTGTCAACTGGAATTTAGTTAATACAGAGCAGTCTTCACAAAGTCACTGTATGATTCACTTTAAGAACTGTGACATGGATATGTGGTTCCTCCTAAAAATTTCACTTATTTCCCTATTGCTTCAATTTTCCGCTCTGCCAGCTGCCAGAAGAGAAGACAACACTTTTCTATGAGGCCCTCCTTCTCCTTCCATGTTATTGCTGAAAATAAGGCTTCTCACTTCTGCTATGCTTCTTAGAATCTCCAAGATCTCTAATCCAGAACAACTGAACATTTCTTTAGGAAAATAAGTTCTTTCCTTCCTCCCTGGGCAGGAATTCATTGTCGGTACTCACATCAATCTGACAAATAGCCTTTCAGTTTCACAGAACTATTAATAAGACATCACTAAGTTACTTATTGATAGACGTATCTGAGTAGAGGTGAAACAAAACGTGATCTTGTTACCCAGCTTCAGGCAGAGTTGTTCTCCTGACCTGTGACATGCTCAGAGATGGCCAAAGGAATCCACAAGTTGCAGTCAGTATCACCACCTTGCAAAGCTACTGAGTGAAAACTACTGGCTTTCCTCCCTCTCTTCCTAAATAAAATGGTACTATTTAATAGAGACAAGTGTTTTTCTTAAGCCCTCAGACGCAACTACTGTTAACTAAAATCTAAATTACTAGAAACAATGGTCACTGACATACACAACAAACTTGCAGAGTGCTTTTATGGGAATAGGGTGCAATTATCCATGTTTCCATCAAAGCCACTCAGAACTACATGTCCAAGTAAAAGGTAATTTTCTTTAGTCATGCATTAAAGAGATAAGTGACAACTTCCTTGGAGAAGAGAGGTCTATAAGGCATTTTTCTTTAAAGGCTCATAACAACTTAAAGAGTTTTTCATTATGGGATTTTTTTAAAATGCACTATAAAACGTATTTGTATGAAAGGTCTTTAGTCACTTATGAAGAAGAATGATTACAGACACCTAAGTTAGAAGTCCAAACTTCCATTTGTATACGAAAAGAAAACAGAATTCAACAATGATTAACTCAGTTTTAAATGGTGCAACAAGATCACAGTGATCCTTCTAGCAAGAAGAAAAGCAGGGAGCAAAATTACTAAGGATAAATAAAGAGAGCTTGGAATGCTTGGCTTCTGGCATGTAATCAAAAATTCTATGCAAGATGTCTCATCACTATACAGGCATGAGCTAGGCAAGTCAGGATGAAACCTAAACCAACCATACATGAGCAGGAAACTGCCTAGGAACAACCAACAGCACAATAGCGAAGTCTGAGGCTTTATTTTAAGTCCAAACACAGTCCATCAGTAATGTACCTCCCATAGAACTATTGTGAGGAGCCCCCCTGGGCGGTGAACAAAACAAAATAAAATAAAATAAAAAAATCAGTCTCACTTGCAAGATGTTTGAAAACTTCTTGAAAACTTACTGTTTTCAATACTGAGCTAGAACCCATCTCAGTTTTGTAAATCAGCATGCCTAAAATAAGTACTGATAACATTTGTCATTTGGTTACAAAAACAAATTCATTTACAACATTATGGCGCAAAGCATTTCCTGGGATAGATTCTGAAACCCTGGATAGATGCCTTTTAATTCTCATAAGATGCAAATGGCAGCCTGTAAGGGAGTCTGTCTTTATTTTTTAAAATGCTTTTACATCCCAGAGATATAAGAAACTTTAATTTTGCAGAACTATATATTCATGGTCAAGGAAGATGTATACAAGGAATTAGCTTCTCTTCCTCTCTCAAAAGCTCCCCAAAGATAGAATTTTAACCAAAATTCATCACCCCTTCAGTTTTACCAATTTGGCATGCTGTGGATCATGCTGTACACTGGATCACAGAACGTGGATTAAAATCTCACCAGTCTCTTCTTTTTAAGAGTATTTTTAAAACATAAGAGTTTAGCGATCAGTAAAGCTAAATAAGACCTAAGGATACTTCTGCCAGGAAAAGCATAAAGAAAAAAAAAGTTGTCTCTAATCTCAATTGGTTCTTTTTTGGCCTTATTAATACCATTTCATCACAGGACCTACTAGAAGAAACAGCACTAACTGTCTACATTTCTTAAGACCGGGCCAGCACTGTTAGAGATGCAAGAAGGGAGAACTGCAAACCTGTGGCAAGTCCAGGCATAGGAAATGCATCTGCACAGAGATTAATGACTGGAAGAAGTTTACAAACAACACATGAAGCAACTTTACTTCCTCCAAAGTACCTGCACGTTTGCTTTGCTAATGCTATCTTCTACAGCATCTATAACGAAGTCTACCAGGGACATCTTTTCATGAAGAGATGGAAAACCAGCAAATGTGTACACAAGCTGTTTCCTTCTGAACATTTGTCTTTCCACTAATGGCATATCACAAGGATCAATTCAGCAACTTCACAGAGTTCAACATAAGAATACCACTACAAATCTACAAGCCAGAGAGAAAAGTCTGTAAAAAAAAAAGTCATGTTTCAGTATACTTTCTCAGTGATTAAACCAATCAAACAGGCATTTTAGACAAAGACATTTCATCATCATAACCAATGAAATTATTTAGAAGAAATTCAGAGACATAAAAAAACCAACACTAAATGGTTTTTTTTTCATCACTGACTGAAACAACACAGTTGGGGCAAAAATGTGTTAGCACCATCTGTAAGTTCCAAAAAGAATGAAATTCTACACACAAAAAAACCCCTCAACCTTTATGAATTTATTTTGTAAAGGTTGTATTTCTCATAGTATGCAGTAACTCACTCAACTTTTAATGTTGCACTTAACTCAGCAGGCAATTTTAAGACACATATAGAAGGTATTTAACTGCAAAGGTGATATTAGAGGAAGAATTCAACCGTTTGAGACTGGATTGTTTTATCATCAATGCTTGATACGTATTCATTATTTGCACTTCAAACACTATTTAATGACATAGCCTTCAAAGTTCATTTTTACAAGCAGATGATACAAATTTACCAATTATAGTTTCAGCAAGGCTAGGAATTAAGTCTTTTGGACACTTCTGAAAACATTTTTGCTTTTATGATGACTAACTGTATTTCAGAAAATGAAGTAAAATTTTGCACAGAATAACCCTTGAAGAGTTTACAATAACTCCTTAAAGAATTTTCACAAGTCATTGATACACAATGGTAGGATAGTAGATGAAGAAACTACTTGTTTGACTACGGTTTTAGCTTGGGGGAGCACTTTTACCAGGACTCTGTAACCAAGTTCAGAAATTAGGACTATGACCACATAGAATAAACTGCCTTTTCTATGCTAAAGATGGCTGTTCTTAAAGCAAAGAAGTGGTAACAAATGATGAAATTAGCATCAAGATTAAGTCTAGCCACATGTCATTGGAAAGTGACAAGCTCTACTTTAGAGAGGAAACTATTAAACTGTTCCTTCCTACTGGAAAAGCCATGAAGGCAACCATTGAAAATAAAACAACTACAAGAAGTAATTGTATTGCACATCTCAACTCCAAGCACAGCTCAGTTACGCTTTCGTTGTTGTTGTTTTTCTTTAATCCAGTGTTAAGGACGAAAAGATATGCAAGGAATACTACACAGCCTACAAACACAGCAAACAGGTAAATCTTAGAGGAAAGGGAAAAACAAGACGAGATAACCACAGCACTGGTAGTAGCAAAGGACCCTGTGACAGCCATAGGCAGTGAACTTCAACTCTCACTATCCCGTGAACAGTTTCTGTCAGTCTCCATGCAACTGCTCCCAAAGCTTTCTGAAAGGTGATCTTAACAGAGAGGATGAAGGATGCCAGTCAGTCTCCCTCCAGCCTCTTTCTGTATCTAAGTTTTATTTAGCACATTTTTTTCCACTTCATACTGCATTTGAAAGAAATGTTCAGGTTCTCTATTTAACTTCTCCAACACTTGTTAAAATGAAAGTGCAATACTGACAAGTAATACACTCAGAGCCACAGCTTGCTCCAGTTTCTTCCCAATCCTGATCTGCTAGAAATCAGTTATTGTGCTGGATTAAACAGCAGGAAACAGTAAAGTGGTTTGGATCTGTGCTTATCATAGCTTAAGCAAAAGAGCACTCTGCTTTAGCATATGAAGACAACTTGCTATTCTAAACACACTTACAGATTACACAGTACAAGACCATTTCAGCAGATGTCAAACACAATTAGAACAACACAACATTGACATTCCAATAACAGATATTTAAGATAGTTTTCACACAGAATGAGAACAATCCTCATTCAGTTACCATTTGCTCTATGCAACATCAGTGCATTTTTATAAGCAACAATTTGAGTTCTTGAGCATATTAAAATGCTTACTTAGGAAAAGTAAGTTTATCATAACAGTTTTGCTACTGTGTATAGTAATTCCCTCACCAGACTCGCTAGAGTATTTTTGTATAAAAACTTTCATTTACACACCGCTCTCCAAAAAAGGAAGACCAGAGGCAATGGGGATTCAATCATCTTTCCATCAGTTTAAATCAATCTGATGAATTTCTGAGACCAGAAATTCAGTAACAGGTAAAAAACGTTATAGGACTTAAAACTTCTAAAACTATTCTTACAGTAGCCCTGGAATTCCTCTCCCCTCCACAGTTCTCTTTCTAATTCAACTAATTCTGAAATAAGACAGCAAAAAATAATTTTCTTAATATTTAACCTCAGGTTAGTTTCAAGTTCTCATGCATGTTGTCTTCCTCCACACAATTCCTAACAAAAGAGTGACAGCTCACAGAACAAGACATTTTAAATGCTCTTCATTAATAGATTGACTTAAAAAAGCAAGTTCAACAGAAGTAGTACTCTATGTAACATCTTACATTAAACACTTCAACTAAAGCCTGTCCTACCAAATAATTAAAATTACTACTTAGGACAAAATAGAGAAGTGACTAATTTGTTGAATAAGGCAAAAAATACCAGCCAATGTATCTGCATCAAGTTGCATAAGAAGTATGCTGCAGATACTTTTCATAGTCTCTATAAGGTTTTCAACTATGAGGATGGTTGTTAGCCACCTGAATCATGAAGGAGTTTTACTTGTCTTTCTCACAGCGACTGACATGCTTAATTGTATAGTTATTACTGATTTTCACTATTAACCTCTTGAAAATAATACGCCATTTTCAATGTACACAGTTTTTAAGGGACAATAATGCTTGCAGATTAACAAGAGGAAACTTAAATCCCTTGTCAATCTGAAGAACAAGTATAACAGGCAATTAGAGTGCACGTTTCTTCACTGGCATTCCCTAACCTTGTAGATCTTCCTAAAGGCAGAAAGCATTTGCTATGTGTACTCACTCAAAATCTGTGACTCTCAGTTATGATAGAGATATTTTTTGAATCCTTAAAAGGATTTACTCAACGTGACAACTTTGGTTTTGTAACAGTTACATTTCCTTTAACAAAATTAACATTCTGCATAGAAACATGTTAAACATGACTACTCAGCAGTCTGCTGTTATTTCTGTCTATTATTAAACCGTAGCAATAAAACGGATCTGGATTGCCCCTTTTTATATGGCTTATTTATCTGAGATTGTCTGATTCTGGTGTAAATCAACATTATGCTTCCTTCTAGCAATTGTAAAGAAAGGGTGTGAAGCATCACAAAATAAGCATCCATCAGTGTTTGGTTTATTGTTGGGGGCTGAAATACAAGTTGGACATTTTGGCCTTTGGTAAGTGCCTGTAACAAGTTCTAGATTTAATGATCATGATTCAATGAACCAATGTTAACGGGAAGCTGTGAAGCACGTAATTTCAGTTCTACTTGAAAATTCAATAATAAAATTATTGCTTAACATAACAGAAAAGACAGTGTGATTATTCTGCAACCTTTGTCTTCATTTGTAACACAAGAGATTTGGATTGTTCTGCTACTAAGAATGTGATCTAAATTACTTAATGCTGGGATCTTCAGCACCATTCTTCTTAGTATTTGCCTAACTAGCTGAGTCACTCAGATTTAACTCTGTCCCAGTTTGCTATTTTTCCCCCCTCTCCAGTGGTTGAATGACATCTGAAGAAGGAAGGCAAGTTGTATGACCAGCAAAGATCAGAATAATACAGCAGAAACATGTTCAATTAAGAGCACAAAGAATTAACTTTTTCTGCCTAGAAAAGCTAGGTAATTTTAGTAAAAATCTTGATGTTGAAAGAAGAGATAAAGGAGCACTTGTTCACATTCTTGCAAAATTCAAATAAAGAAGTCGCACTATGGCCTTAAAGCTAAAAAAATTTCAGTAGTTTGAGGGAAGGGAGAAATGAGGCGACATCCACATACTAGGATACTCAGAAGACTGAGACACCTTCTTGAAAAATAAAGCCTCTTAAAATCAATCATATTGAACCACTGCCTACAAAAGTTACCACAGCAGTCTCACACACTCCTTTAAACCAACAGGTGTTCACTGTGCCATAGGTGCATATTAAGAAAGGAATGGGATGCGAGATGCAGGAAGTTCAGAACAGTTTATGCCAATGCACTAGTCCCCTGGAGAGAAACTACTTTAAATTGAAACCTGAAGGAAGTAGTCTTAAGATATTATGCAAGGAAGGCAGATTCAAGATTATATAAAACTTGTTGGTGTCCCTTTTCACATTATGTTTAATATTTTCAGAGATTAACAGCTGGTAAAGTACATTGTTTTCCTGAACTGTGGCTTATGCCTTAGCAATACTTTTCTGTCATCCCATGCTGAGTCAGAGAAACAGTGGTAGGACTCTTCATTGCATGTTGCATGAGTTTAAAAACCAAGCCATTTTAACAAAATCTCTATCTGAAAATGAAATTTTCAGTGCCAGTAACCTCCTTGTTCTAGAAAAGCAAAAACACTCTCTAATGTGGATTTCTGTAAAATAACATGAACGTCACCCACTGATATGAAAAACCATATACCTGCTTAGGTGCAGAAAACCAGTTCTATATTCCACTATCCACCACACCCACTCAAAAATGGTATCTGCATATTAAATATGATCATGTCTACATCTTTATATAAATCACACAAAGTATTCCCTAGAACTGGAATTTTATTCTTCAAGATGATTTAGCAAGTGATTTTTCTGTTCCTCTATTTTCATATGAAACTTCTCAGCAGAGAAAAGCTGATTAAACTGGTAGTAAAGCAGGCAGATTTGCTGTTTTAGACATACTGTTTCAATAAACACCTAAATTCATTCATCAATAAACATGTAAATTTGTTTTTCTGCTGAAATAAATTTTACAAGCAAATGCGTCCCTGTCTGGAGGGCAGGAGAGTGAGGTGGAACAGATGAAAAGAGGCAATTTGTTTAAAACGGAGCGGGTGTGACTATACAGTTTCACAAAACAGTAGTTCTCTACTCCTCCATCACATGAATGGCAATGTAAAGATAAGCCATATAAAATAGTATACTTGTACCGAACTGACTGTACCTGTACTCCTTTAGTGAAAGAGGAATTGTACTACACATACTGCTGTTTGCCCCCTTTTGAATACCTATGATCAGGTAAAAAATTTAAAAGCCTTTAAATACTAGTAAAAATTATAAAACACAAAGACAGTGCCCAAACACGCAGGTGACTATTATCTGCCACACAAGACAACAAACCCCATAGAAATAAAACCTTCTAAAATGAACAGGCAAGTCATTGTCTTCTTAAAACAATTAGCATTAATGCAGGAGAAAAGTAGATAGACCTATATTAATTTAACACAGGTCATGTGTCGCTTACTTATACAGACATTCCTACTTTCCCTCCCACCACCAATGATCTTCCCCATTAAAAAAAAATATACATATATACCACACTCCCCATCTTCATGAAAGCCAATGCAGACACCAGCCTTGCTTGAGAGGCTCTTCACAAACCAGCCTGCCCTCAGTAAGTCGAAAGGCTAAAAAGCTTAGAAGTTTTCACGTTTAGTTTTTTGCTTTTGTTGTTTTGTTGGGGTTTTTTTAAGCCAAAACAGTGTAACGAACATTCAAAACCAATCTCTCCTTTCTGCACCAGGAAAGAAGATCTGAGAGTGTTTTGTTCCCCGGGTCGCATAGAGAGACTTGGCGATGCCTGTGCTGGGGACTCGACTGCCTGCAGCTCCACAGGGTGGAGACTCACCCAAGCTGACATTGTCTGG
>NW_010160966.1:518-875 GCF_000695765.1 Mesitornis unicolor | reverse complement strand
CCAACTGGGATGGCCCCAACTGGGATGGCACCAGCTCCAGGGATGCCACCACCAGAGATGGCCCCAACTGGGATGGGACCAGGTCCTGGGGTGCCACCAACTGGGATGGCACCAAGCATGGAGATGCCACCGACTGGGATGGCACCAACTGGGATGGCACCACCAACTGGGATGGCACCAGCAGGTCCTGGGGTGCCACCAACCCAAGGGATGGCACCAACTGGGATGGCACCAGTTCAAGGAATGGCCCCAACTGGGATGCCACCACCTACTGGGATGGCCCCAACTGGGATGCCAGAACCAGCTCAAGTGATGCCACCACCGGGTCCTGGGGTGCCACCAGCCCAAGCGATGACC
>NW_010160966.1:0-201 GCF_000695765.1 Mesitornis unicolor | reverse complement strand
CGGGGATCCCACCGCTCCGGGGGTGCTCCCCGGTTCCTGGGATGCCCCCAGCCGTGGAGATGCCACCAACCCAACCGATGCCACTAACGGGGGTGCCACCACCATCCCAAGCGATGCCACCAACCACGGAGGTGCCACCAACCCAGCCCCCCGAAGCTCCCTCCCCCTTCCTCCGCCTCCCTGAGGCCACCGCAGTCCCCG
>NW_010160965.1:17779-21581 GCF_000695765.1 Mesitornis unicolor | reverse complement strand
CAAACTTGCTGAGGGAGCACTCAGTCCCCATGTCCAGATCATTGATAAAGATCATTGAAGATGGAGTCTAACAAACCAAGTAAGTTTATTAACATGATGTAAACTACTGGTTAAAAAATTAAATCATTAGAACTACAATGAGTTGCCATGAAACAAAATACACTGGTCTGTAGGGGCATGGAACAACAGCTTTAAAAAGAATAATCTGCCTTGTTTTACTAACAGTACCATGTCAAAACAGATAAACCACAAATAATTATTTTTTTGTTCTTTTATTTCCTCTCCAAGAAGAAAGGGCCACAGTTCTGTCAAACTTGCTAGGAAGGTCCTTATTTCCAAAGATAAGCAGCTAGCACTTGAATATGTAACATTACTTCCATGTTCGGGTTCTTCCCTTATCTTCAAAGCATGGAGCCAAACTCAGGCCCCCATAAAAAGCCATCAGGTATCATTTTGCATTTCAAGAGAAATGAAATCTTTGAGCTAACATAAGGTGCAATACTTGAAACACACTCATGATTTACACCAAGCAGCAGTATTTTTGGCAGTTCAGCCACATGCCAGCTGTATGTGCCAAGCTGGGAAGAGAACCATTGCCTTCTTGCTTCTCCCAGTACAATTCCAGGCTGCATTTGGTATTTACCCAGCTCATAAAAAAATAAAGTGGGAGGCTCAGGAAAGGTTGTGTAACAGCAATGAAGACTGAAATGTAGCTCTAATCAACACAGGACCTGCTTTCCTAGCCCAGAGCAGGAGAACGGCTTCGATATGGAGCATAGTGTTCATCTGCCACTGCTGTTCATTACCTTCACACTTCCCTGGGGAAGATGTACCTGCTAGCACATAGGTACAGACAGCTGGAAGACTTCTGAGCTCTGCATTAACTGCAACATCTCACATGGAAAAATAAAGAACAGTTCATAGAATTGTAATGCAAAAAGATTTAATTTTTCAAAGCAACGTTCACGATACGGAAGGGCACAGTACAAACTTCTGAAACACAATACAGCACTGAAACAAGTTGAAAAGCCTTTTCTGACGGGAAGTGCTTAATACAAAGAATAGGTGCCAACAATACTTATTGTACAAGGTTTATGACAGCAGATTCCCTGAAAATCCCCTAATTTTGAAGAAATCTTGAATATTAAGGTCATGGCTGAAGTGAACTCAAGAAATTCCGAGTTCTATTTGTCTCCACCCTCAAGTCTAAGCACTCGGATTGGGTTTCATGGTACAAAAGAGGTAACAAAGGCACACTGTGGTTTGAAAGCAAGGCTACCAAATCTAGCCTTTAAACTTTCTGGCTTTTGTCTGGGTGCTTTATAAGGACCCAAACGTGGAGTGAAAAAACATCCAAGCCTCTTGAGGAGGTGCAGAGTGAAAAGAAGAGTCTGCCAAAAAATGGAACCCATTTAATTGATCAAACAGTGCAAATGCATTTCTTAGCGTTTCCTCAAGTCCTCTGAGGTTACACCTTTCAGAAATTAAGTACCTTTCTCCGTTATTTGTTATTTCTCTGACACAACTGGTGTGAAATGCACTCAACTTCATCGCTCGCCTCCATCAGTTCTGTTGATTACGGAAAAGGACAGATGCACTGCTAAAAACCTGAAGTTACTGGTGAAGCCAGTCGCTTATTTAACTTTTTCAATGCAGCTTTCCAATCTAGAAAAAAGCTTTAAAGAAAATGCTTGCTTAATCTTTTAAAAATTACTAGACTGCGAGTCTTGCATGTCAAATTCTGGCACAAAGCGTTCTTCAGTGTTAGGTTATAAAGTCCTGACACAGACCTCTTGCAATTATTAATGAAACTCTCGCCACGGGGGTGCTAATCAAAGTGCTCGGGTTTAATCACATCTACCACAACCAGCTCTGATTGTGAACCACGTCAGCTCCTATGGAACTATCACACAACTCAAAATTAGTTGAAAGTAGAGTTTGGAAGAGCTCTGTATGGACACTATGAACGACTTCCAGCAGCACTGGTCTGCACACAAAGACAACTCATCAGGTTACACTAAACACGCCGAGAACGACAGAGAAAGCAATAGTTGTACCATGTTTTGACTCCCTGAGAAGAAAAGTGTCTTTGGAATGCCATCAGTGCAGCGAGTAAAGATGCACCTCCTGCTCTGCCCACTGCAGAAACATTTACTACTTCCACGTTGATCAGACTTGGTTTTGGCATTTTCCTTCAAAATAAACCCAACTCTCCACCAAACTGGAACAGGAGCAAGAGATGACTAAAAGCAGCAGTAAGAAAACTGGTTTATCTGTGATGATTTGTTGTTACAAACTGGAATGTACAATTGGCACACTTGACGAACACAAAGTCATTAAGAGCACAGTTTACCTCCTCTGTTTAACCCATGATAGAGATTGGTTTTGAAAACTTTAATATAATATAAACAGCTTTCAAAGATGTTTTTGGAAAGCATGCTCTTTTTGTGCCCAGGGGCAGAACTTATTCTTTAGTGAACACAATAAACATCATGAGAGTTACGACTTCAAATGCAATAAAACAGAGCACAGCAGAAGAATGAAGTCAGGAACCATTTTATTTCCATCCAGTTTTGCAAGTATTAAGGATGGCAAAAGAGCTCATTCCACCACTGTAACTAATGAAATTATTACAGCCCTAGAAGAGACAAAGCTTATAAAGCTTCCTGGTTTTTCCCTCCCAAGTGCTTATAAGCTGTGTGATTATTTGGTTTAACTGTGTCTTTCTGTCCCTATCCAATACAAACCTCCTTCATCCTCTCCTCAGCCACCAAAATACAGTAACCAGGTGTGGAGAAGCAGCACTGACACGGTCAGTAATGAAGTTATAAAATGTTCGATAGCAACATACACTACACTAACACCTGGGATGCTCACAACACACAGAGGACAACTCTATCATGCTCCATTTGCCATCGTTATCCGTGAAGATCAGTCCTGTAAGATTACTCGATTGGTACATGCGCACAACAGCTACTCCAGGTTCTTCCGACTCCTCACAATTTCTTGGTAACAATTCTGTATTGATTATTTTTAAGACAAAATACTGATACTGGTTCCAGGTATTATTGTCCAACTGGTTTTAATAGCAAGATTCAAATGGCATCTTCCACAATTATAGAATTAATGCTCAGTACTTCTCAAAAGCTTTAAAAATTAAGGTATGTCGAAAAATTACTTTCAGTATACCATGCAATTGAACTGCTCAAATAGTTTAAACTCTTAATTTAAGATATCCTAAGTTAGTGAAGAGTTCGTACTTAGAAATTAATTACAGACCTCATATGGCAAGAGATGAAACTGTTTGAAGTTACCACTATTAACAGAAACAATTCCCATAGGAAAAAAAAGTATATACACTGTCATTAGAGCCAGGCAATCAGCTCTTCCATTTCAATACTATCACTAACATTTAACTCAGTTATCCCAACAAGTAGAACCCAACCAACAATTCCCATTTCAGATTCTTCAAACATACGATTGCCTGTTAAAAGGCTGCATTTCTTTGTTCAGATCCAAATACTTTTTTCTTTTCCAATACAACCAACCCAGTTCAACGCATTTAAGTTTAAGACTGATTTGTAAACTGTTCTCTCTCCTTCACTTCTCTCCTCCCGTACAGATCTTTAGAGAGGTATTAAGCAAAAGGCTTACAGAATGCAATGAATGCAGTTTCGTTTCAAACTTAGCACTTATCTGAGCACGCCTGCAGACGCTCTCTTACACGAGGTGGAAGGGTTTTTAACAATCTTTCCTCTACAATTAGGCTATTCCGCTTTAAGAACTGACACTCCTCCAGTTC
>NW_010160965.1:16911-17748 GCF_000695765.1 Mesitornis unicolor | reverse complement strand
CAGGAAGTGATTCAAAATAGTTTCCAATGAGCTCTAATTGAACGAGATTCAGTAGCTGCCCCACTGAAGGGGACAAATTCATCAGGCTGTTATTTCCCAGAAGAAGAATTTGCAGCTTTTTGCACTGAAATAATCCATCAGGCAGCATTTCAATCTAGAAAGAGCAAAGAAAACAACAAGAATTACGCACATTAAAACCTGTTAGCCTACGCGCAGCTGCATGTTTCGACATTTCCTGGGTTTATTTTAGGGTACAAAAACCCTCTTATTTTGTGGAAGGGAAAATTGTAATGTTTCCATCACGCGAGAAAGTGCTTGAGGACACTACAGTGGGTTTATGCACTCGTTTTGTTGTGAAGATGCTTCGCTACTGGCGAAGTCAAGGCACGATGGGGGGAGCATCTGCATAGATGCATGTGCAGAAGTACACACCAATGTGTGCAGGTGGCAGGGGATATAAATAAGCTACCGTCTCCTAAGGATCACTTGATGAACACAGATACATTAGCCATTCCTGTGTCACAGAACCCACACAAGCAGTTACCTGTGCAGGACAGCAGTAACTTAACCCTGGTGCACGCTACTGATACAACATCCAATACCAACCTCGCCAGTGAAAACAATTATAAGCCTCAAGAGAAGTCAGTCACAAGCCTGGATCCTGCATTGACAAGCCAGCTGATGAGGTTACCAGTTATAATTATTTCCCTCTTCCCAATCAGAGCTGAGCTGCTCATCAAGGAGCTGCTGATTCACTACAGCGTTCAGTTTGACATTTTAAGGTACAAATTTAACACTGGTGACTGTTCCGTTACGATACCACATAGGACAGACAGC
>NW_010160965.1:1715-16657 GCF_000695765.1 Mesitornis unicolor | reverse complement strand
TGAACCAGCAGCTGTTCCAGAAGAAGCCGTAGGTTAAATCAGTATTTCATTTTTTCCTTTAAAGTAGTAATTCAAAGTTCTACTTACGTGGTTTTTTGTCAAAGCCAAGTACTGCAGATTGGTCAGAAAACCGATTTCTTCGGGGATGGAGGTCAGCTTATTGTAGCTAAGATCCAAATAGTGTAATTTTTTACACAGAAATAGCTGCAATGGAACATTTTTAATATTATTATAATTTAGATACAATTGTTCCAGGTTTGCTAACGCACCGATCTGCACTGGGACATAGGAAATACTGTTGTGCCACAATTTTAAGCAAGAAAGGTTCTTGAGATGTTGAAAACTAATTATTTCTTCCACTGTTCGGAGATTGTTTTCTTTTAAGTCAATCTCATGCAAATTGTTGAGGGTAAAAATGGAGTGGGGAATGCGCTCTAAATCACAGCAGATTAACTCCAAGGTTCTCAGGTTTACCAGCTTCTTCAGGTTGTTCAGCACTATCAGTTTATTTCCCTCGTTGTTGATAGACAAGTGTTGCAAAGAAGGCAGAAGATCTGTGACCACTTGAGGTATACGGGAAAGGTTGTTTTTTAAGTGAATGGATCTCAGATTTTTTAGCCCCTGAAAGCTTTCGTTGTATATGGAGTTGTGATGATCCAGCATGAAATACCCTGTTAAGCAGAATTCTTGGAGGTTTTTTAGATGAAAGACCCAAAACGGAATTCTTCCCATCTCAGTCGATTTCAGGCGCAACGTTTTCAGATTTTCTTCTAGAAAGCTGACAGCCGGATAATCCATAGTTAGTGAGGAATGGTACACATTGAGTTCTTTGAGATTGACGAGCTGGCTCACAGCTGAAGGAAGTTTGGCTTCGGGAATGAGTTCCAGGCTTAGGACTTCAATTTCTGTCAGTTCAAAGACGCTGTCTGGAAGACCATTTAACATGAAAAGGTGAAGTTCAATCTTGTCTTGGGAATTTCTCACCAGTTTATTCTTCAGTTTTTCCACTGACCATTCGTTGTTAAGATTTATCTGCTTCAGCTTGTTTTCACTCAGATCAGACAGGAATATTGAGAACCGTTGGGAATACAGAGGATCATACTGATCTGCCAAGTGGAGGATAAACGCAAAATCATTCTTTACATCAGGTATATCACTGTAATTACTCTTCTCTCTCAACTTCTCAAAAGAATATTGCTTAAGTGAACTTCTTAACATCCACCACAGACTGTAAGTACAAGTTAAGCCATAGAAGATCACTAAAACAACATAAAACGAAGCCAGAACTTTAAAGATTTCTGCTAGCGAATAAACACACTGGTACCTCTTGTAGCCTGTGAAGGCTTGAACGTTAACTGCGCAATCAATTTCAAGTGTAATAAATGATAAATAGTAGGGGACATAAATTATTATTATTACAAATACAATGACTTTCACTATGATCTGTTTCATATACACTGTATAAATGACATCCTTCTCTTCAACGTGCACTCGGAATTTCTTCACTTTTTCAAATATAGCTTTAGCTTGTTCCCCTTCTTTTTTGTCAAGAACACTTGAGGAATTTTCTCTTCCAGTCGTTTCCAAGCCAGGTTGCGAATACGGTAGGGACTGTCTGCTGGCCCCTATGTCTACTGAACTCCCGGGTGATGAAACTGCTGCTTTTGATTTGGCTACTGGCAACTTCCTCACAGACTGCTCGGCAACTGTTTCTGAGAGGGCACGTGTTGTCCATGGAGAGTCAAAGCACTTCTGAAGAATGGCTACGAAGTGCTCCAGCCTGGAACTCGTACTAGGGTAGTAAAGCCAGAAATTACTGCAAGCTGCAAAAATAAAGGTATGTAGAAGCACTAGGTACGGAAAAAACTTGGCAAACCAGTGAAGCTGTCTCTCATAGCACACTGCATCGATGTAGGAGTACTGCTGCCGGTGGAGATCGTTCTGGATTTTAAGCGGGATGATTATCTGTGCTGTAGAGCTAGCCGACATGTTAAGGCTGGCTTTAACTAAATCCCAAGGCACGGCACAATGATTGTCAAATTCTAGCTTGCAAGGAAGACAACACAATACTCTGGTTTGAGTGAGCTGGAGAGCCCCAGCGAGCACGGCAACTAGCAGCATTATCATGGTGAGGTAATACCAGAAGACATCCCACCATGGTTTTAGGATGTGGTAGGATGACTGGGCATCTGCTAAGTATTTGAGTTCTGTTAGCGTGATCATGACTTTTCACCTGTGAGAGAACAGCAGCTGGCAGAGGAAAAAAGAAAAGACATCCTTAGAGAACCGTTCAGAACAATGTAACTCACCATTAAACATCTGAAGCTTATTAGTGCTTTCAGATTTAAATATATGTAACATTTGGCCTAGCATCCAGAGCATAGCAAAAGGATCCAAGAACTCCTGGCACCTAACTCTGGCCATCATCTCGTATTTTAAGGAAAGCTACTTGGAATACAAAAAATTAAACAAAAAAAAGAGTGAAACTAGCATCAGAGATTAGGTGAAAGTACATTTTCAAACATTTGGGTACTGTGCAAGTAGAAGCAACAAGCAGGTATAAGTTAAAGTAGTGTCTGATACGTTACCAGACAACCTTCAATACTGTCCTAAACTTATACACCAAGTTATTTCTCAATAATGAAGATGTCCAAAATCAAAGAGATTAACACGATGGCTCTTGCAATTAGCATTTTCTACTAGAAGTCATTCTACTCAATTTAAGAATAAAGAGTACACAAAAATTATCCAAAAAGCAGTTTTGCATTACGTAGTCTTTGATATAATTCCCCCTCTTCTCCCATCAAGAAAATTAAGCATATCAACAGAATGGAAACAAAGCTATCAAAACCTGTTATTGTCCAAAAATGTCATATATATATGACATATATATTTTTATATATATATAAATGGCATACTTGACGCCCAACAGCATAGGTCTGATTCATACTTACTTTACTAATTAAAGAATAAAAGACACAGCGCTGCTCAGTCAGGAGGTCTACACCTTTTAAAATTCCTTGGACATGCCATCTTTACATTTGTCTTCATTCTGAATGGAGAAAACATTGAAAATACTTTATTTTTCATGGCTTCACCTACATAAAGGGCAAACATTTCAGCTTTCATTACAACTGCCTTATTGCAGACATCAGGATCCATTAAGCTCCACATTGCTACAGCTACAAGAAAAGGAACAGAACATACTCAGACATGATCATGTAGAATGTGAAGTCAACGTTTTGCAGTCACATCAATGCAAAAAAACCCGGAAAAAGACACTACCAGCTTTGGAGAAAGCTTCCTATAAAGTCTGGTAAGCAGTACAGATGTGAAGCAATGGACATGTTCTGTATTTTTCTTATACTGGTCATAGATATTTCAGTTCCAAACAGAGCCAACAAGCTGCTACAAGACAAACAATAACTGAACTCAGGCAGAACCTCAGCCTTACTCCACATTCACATCTGAAGGCAGAAGGATGGCTGAAAAGAAGTTAACCCTTCTCACGTTGACAAGGCTACTTTTAAACGCATGTAAAAACTTACCAGGCCCACTCAAGGGAAAGCAGCTGAAGGACAGGATGGTTACAACACACTCCTGAAGAGAAAAAAATAAACAGTCATCAGATCATGAAATATTTGGACTCCAATAACCGTATGAGAACAGCAGCTCATCGCTCCTTTCGCAGCAGTGTTTTAAAGATCCAACATTTAATCAGCAAAAGATGTAACTAGACCTACAGGATCTAGTTAGAATAATTTAAGATGCCACCCCTGCCAAGTGTTTACTTGGTCACCATCTGGAAGTTGCTTTTCCTAAAGTAGAGAGGAAGTAATGGCCCTTGTCACTGTCTACTTTCTAAGCACTAAAAGCCATTTAAGCTCAACAGATTTTGCATTTACAGTTAGTAGTCCTGCAGCTGAGACACTCTTACCATAGGCTAAGGAACAGCAATTTCTTCAATCACTCCAGCTCAACTTGCAAAAAACATCTGTAAATACCTTTAAAATGAGTTCTCTTGGTATAATTCTTTGGGGTTTGAATAGAAACTCATAGGTATAAAAGCACAAAAAGGTACTAAACCCATCCAAACTAAAAGAACATCTGGATTGTGTCCCAACCCAAGCCAATGCTTGATTTGAATGCAGACAGAAAAATCAAGAGTATTTCTTCATTTCCAACCTCGAATTAACCCAGTCAGTTCTTCTCACTTGAACTTTGTTACAAAAAATTAAGGACTTGGAACCTGTGTTAGAGATGTAAAGAACATGCTAAGAGATAAACACGTTGAATGATTCAAGAAAGAGCAGAAGATACAAAGACTTTTTAAGAAAATAATTTGCAGAGTCAAAATGGTGACTGAACTGGCTGAGAGTTTAAATCAGTATGTGAGAGGTCTAATTGGCATGGATGGGAGCACTTCCTTTCCTGGGAACACGCAAACCTCATCAGGGACTTGGGCAGACACTCATATTTTAAGATGTAGGTGTCTCTGATAAGCATGAGTTATATAAAACAAGTTACACAATTTCATAACGCACATATGTGCTTGGCACTTTTATAGAAAGAACATCACTCTCCTGGTAACAGATCTATTTTGAGGCATAAGCAAGGCTCTCGTTGAGTGTAAGGGACAGAATTCAGGATACAATAAAACTGCTCACACTGTTTGATAAAGGATTTGCTCCAAAAGTTACAGAAAGAAAACCAGAAAATGAAACTTAAGCCAGCTCCATGAAAAATACATTGGTGTACTTGAGAATACGCAGAACCCAACACCTTCTCCAAGCAACGCCACAAAGTTCGAGTAAAAAGTGATTTGTTTCTACACAGATTGAGAACTCAAAGTGTAATTTTGTCAGGTCTGTTTCTATAAAATGCTTCCTGCCCTCCCCGCCTTGAACTGGGAGTTTTTAGTCCCTGTCACATACCCCAGAAAAAAGGCTACGTTACTGCTGTGGTTTTAGAACATTTTCTAGCAGAAAGCAAGTGTCACAATATCAAGCATTTAAATACTTCAACCCTGGTGTTAACATCTACATCCCAATGAAGCATGCGTATTTATTACAATTCCATGTATAAGAAATAAAGCTTCCTATCAGAGAAGTACGCAGTATAATACAAGTGTAATACAAACACGTGAATTATTAATGGCAATTTTGCTAAAGACTGTTGTCTTTCAAACCCTCTCTGTATGCCAAGAGTGACTAATCAAATGGAATAATGACGAACTGTAATGGGTTTGATAAATCTGATCTCCAGCAGCTTTCAACCCATATCAAAGCTATAAAAGCTTTTCAAAGCAGCCTAATTCAATTGTCAACCTCTCTTAGAAGAGGAGAGACAGAAGTTTAGCCCCAGGGTAAGTGATGACTTCAGGAGAGTTACCCCAGACCAGAAAAATAAAGTAATAAAGATCACTAATAGGTAGGCAATTTTTTGTTACTTCAAGACTTACAAATCTGATCAACAGAAACATTCAGGATATGAATAAAAGGCTATAATTTTGAAAAATATTACCTATAAGCAACAGAGACCAGCTCACCTTCCCCTACTGCCAAAAGGTTACTTCACATTGCATTACTCTGCCATTTGGTCACCGCTTACGTGATTTTGGGCACATTTAGTTGGGGATGGCTCTGCAGCACAGTAAGCACCTTGTGCTCGTCCTCCCTTAAGGATAAGGGGCTACAAAATGCCAACACCTGACAGAAGGCTTTGGTTTTAAGGCTACACTTTTCTGTTGGTTGTTTAAGAATTCTACTGATGTTTCTGACACACTAAGTTAATCAAAATAGATTTATACAACTAAAGCACACCTTGACAAGGATTCTTCTATCAACTTTCTATCAAGTGATTCCTCCACTACAGTGCCAACTTAGCTTCTAGCTAGTTTAAAGGTATCCCTTTTTCTTCTAGTTTTGGATGCAAAATTAAGTTCAATAACAAACTAAACATGCAACCAATACTGTTTAATAGGCAGTTTTGAGACTCCTGTGGGATTCCTAGTACCTGCTTATGGTCTCACATACACACGAACCTTCAACTTGCAAATAAACCCTCATAAATACTCCCAAAGGGAAAAAAGTAACAAACTTTATCCCCCTCCTCACACTCATCACCCAAAACACATCTTTCCAGGCTAAAACTTCCCCTTCTATTGACATGCCATCGTTTCCTTTTTCAAGTGTTCCCTAAACCACAAAAAACCAGGTAGTACAAGAGTCCTGGGGCTGACTTCACGAAGAGACACACATCGTAGCAGATGCATTCAGATGGCTCCCGTTTTTAAGCCTCCTGTTGACAACAGTGGACTACCCAAGCACTACATCTGATATATGGTCTTTCAGAGTCTCTACTGTGACCACTTGTGCGCACATGCGGATTCAGTTGTAGGATCCTGGAAGGGATTGCATTTTTGGATCTGTATTCCACTGAATGCAGAACAACATGCAAACAAGATTAGAGAAAGCTGCTTTCCAGCTCCTTCTGAAGGAGGTCACAGGTGATAATTAAACATGTACAAGCGATTATCCTTTCGTATCTAAAATAAAGCCAGAGACATTCCCACACTCTACAACAACCATATTCCCAAAGCATGGGATGTTCATGACTATGCTAACATCGTAACAGGTTTTCCACATCAACTTTTCAAACAATCAAAGACCTAAGGCCTTTCCAGATAATCAGAGACCATAATTACAACCACAGACAACCTCAGCCATCTGTGTCTGGATTAACTAGAGGCCTTGCCTTTCTTAAACACTACTGCTAAAGGTAAGATGTGGAACAGTAATAGCAGAGCCCTGTGCTGCTTACAAAGCAGTCCTTGCTGTCCGGAGAAGGCTGCTTATGCAAAACTATAAAGCCAAATCATTGTAAACTTATTTGTAATTAAAAATTAGTCAATCAGGCTACACTTACATATTTACTTAACATGGGTAACTCTTCTCTGCTACTGCTTCGTTAACTGCACAGTACATAAGCTGATAAAAAGTCCTACAAAATTAAGCATCTGCTACCCAGCAAATGTATTTTCAATAGCTTTCTCAACTACCCAAAAGCTTGAGCTAGGCTCAACACAAAAGGCCTCCAAGACGGTAAAAAACCCAAAGCATCTTAAAGGCAGCTTCACCTCAACTCAGAGTACCTGTCTTTATTCTATTACTTCCGTTCTTGGGTACACTTAATGTAAGAGAAATACTTTATCTTGCAGTCTAAACTGAAAATAAGCTTTGTTCCAATTTGATTTGCTTTACAAGCACAAGACCTACTCTTGCAATCTGTCTGTGCAGGATCAGATGTGCTACATGATGCACTTCCAACCTATGTCTGTGGTAATCCAAAAAAGACCCTTGTCTTCCTTGAGCCATATTTCAGTTAACTTGGCATTAAATGCCAGCAAGATGCAAGTATTAAGCCTTTTCTCTATTCAAGGAAGGCCAGTAAAGAATTAAACATTGGTAGTAAATTATATGCCTGGTCAAACACTCACTAGGGGGATGGATCATCTTCAAATATTCTGTGGTTAACATTACGTACCTGTAGGCCACATAATGAACCACATCAGTGAGGTCTGGCCAAGTGCATTAAGTTACTTGAGCCTAATTCTCAATAGTGGATGGGAGGGAGAGAGTCAACTGTTTTTGAGGGTTAAACTCCATAATGAAGTTGTATTACAAGATATGTATTTAAAAGGTATGTTAAATTATTTTATTTCATGCTAGTCTAGCACAGAGAGCAATTTTAAATACAAATTCAGACATAGATACTTTGGCTGGTAAAAGCACTTTCTCTAGCCCTCTTCTCAACCGAAGTTCAAGCCACTAAGGATTGTGTACTGCTAAAACAGATGGGTACAATCTATGCTCCTAGAAAGGCTTACACCAGCAAGAAAAATAGTCAGTTTAAACCCAAGTTTGAGATCAAGCAGACAGCAGGCAAATCAAGCAGTTAACACAAAAAACACTGCAAAACAAAATGAAGAAAGACTGGTAAGTAGGTACAGATTTAGGTTTCTGACAAGTATGTTTCAGAGTTACAAGCAAGCAATCTAATGGTAAAAAAATTACAGTAGAATGAAAGGTAGCCCAGCTTTGCTTTGCACTAAACTGCATCAACACAACTGATCTGTCTGCAAGCCGGCTGTCCACATTGCGGGCAAATAGCACTTCATTCCTAGTCATGGTGCTTTCTAAGATCC
Organism: Mesitornis unicolor; assembly: GCF_000695765.1. Classification (NCBI taxonomy): domain Eukaryota; kingdom Metazoa; phylum Chordata; class Aves; order Mesitornithiformes; family Mesitornithidae; genus Mesitornis; species Mesitornis unicolor. Next base: position 8,451 of record NW_010160965.1, on the reverse strand, counting down.
CTACCAAACCGAGCAGAATCCAGACTCTGAAGAAAATCTGAACATTTCTAGTAAGCAATAGTTTGTACAGCTTTGGTGACTCAGCACTATTTTCTAATATATATAATTATATATAAATTAAGGTTATACCAGGTGATGATAGAAGTATGACAGAGGAAGGACTTCAACTACACAGACAAGTATTACACTGCTGTGGTCTCCTCTTTCCTTGAACACACATTAAGATAAATCTGCAGCCAAGCTGGAGTAGCTTTGCCAGATCATGGCTTTATTTTCAGCTTGGATTCTCATCCCTTTAATTATTTTCAACTATAAATATATTAATTTAAAAGATGTATTAGCATCTAAAATACCGATTACAATACTGAAATAAGGAGCTGTTTAGAAAAGAGTGCTTTGTATTGGTTATACAAAGAATCCAGAGAGTAAATCCACTCAGACATATTTTGTCACTCCCTCATGTTTAACTAATAGTTTAACTTATTTAATTTGTATTCTGAATGAAGACTCCAGCACTCTTTAGAAAGCAGATTTTTAAAGCTTGTTCCATTAACACATCTTCAAATAGTTGTAATATTTCACAAATCCTCCTTTAAAAAGGAAATTATAAACAGAAAGAGAGCCAAAACTCTGTATTGGTATTGCCTGCTAAAAAATAGCTCTGCTATCATGGGTCTGCTTAGCAATTCCTACAGCAAAACCCATCAACAGATAAAAAAAATAACTGGAAAGCGTTCCATAAGACAAGAAGAGTGTAACAAACTGCAGTAGTTCTGCTTGAAGACCATGGCACATGGAGGTGTTAGTGGTCCCCTCTGGCAAGTCAACAGGCTGTGCTGTGCACATCCCTTGGCCACAGGATTAATTTAGGCAGCTCCCACTTGGTACCAGAGATCACACCACCTGCATGTCCTTGTCTCTATCAAGAGGAGCAGCAAGGAGTTCTCCTGTGAACATCCTTCCTAGCTGACAGTAGAGCTGTTTTCTTGGACGAAAGTGCTCTAATGCTCGGCTGATCAAAATGAGGTAACCCTTGCTACAGGCAGGGTCTGCACAGCGTGCTGCACAAGGACTAATGGCTCATTTGATGCTGCACAACTCCTGTTCCCAGCTTCTAAAGAGATGTAAGATTATCTATACTATTCCCTTTTAGCATGTCAAATCCAATAAAAAGCATTTTAGATGATACTGTACAGAGCCTGAGTATGTTTCTTACTGAGATCAGCACGGACCGGCACCTTGGTGCAAAACAAACCACGCAGATTAACTGTCTTCCAGAAGGTCACTTCTGAAATTCTCATGAAGTAAAAACAAGGGCCCAAAATAAACTGAACCAAAGAACAAGCCCCACATATCTGTGTGTGGCACCATACAGTCTGATAACATCTCACTCATTGTCAACACACAGAGGTTAGTGTCTCTTCTGTCCGTCTCCTTTCCTCTCTTTTTTGGGCCCATAACACTTTCAAGTAAACAAAAACTTCAGTACTGAATACAAAGTAGGAGAGGGGCAGGCACTCCTACTCCTGAAGTATTAATACACTGCTAAGAACCCAAAGAACTGTATTTTTAAGCCTGGCGTTAGACAGCCCATAATGAAGTACGCAATTTAATGCAACAGAAAGTCAGTTCAAGTTAAGTCTCAAAAAGGGGACAGAGGTACATGAGCAGAATAAGCACTCAAGCCGTACAAGAGACTTTCTCTACAAATACGAAGCCAAGCACATTCAAAGCATGTAGCAGTTACCTCATCACAGCCAAACCTACCTTTTTAATGCAACGCTAATGGATTTGTGAAATAGGATTGTGAGGGCACCGAGATACCAGACTACATTACGTACAGCAACGTACCCAAATCACCAACAGCACCCCAGTGACCCATGCTATCACAGACCCACACACAATCATTGAACTTCACATGTGTTTAGAGAAACAAGTCCAGTTACAAACCCATTAGTTTTTTTCATTTAAAAAAGGCACTCAAATTAGAAGTAAAAATTAAACAGAGCTTGCCAGACCAAGTAGGTGCATTTCATCAGTAAAGTAAATTGTTTTCTAAACAGGGCAAGTGTAAGAGATTGAATCCAGGTTACAGAAAATAACTTCCAAAGTGACTCCATACTGTATCAGCCAAGAGAAAGCTGGTAATTTCACAAAAATTACAAGCGATTCACAGAAAAGACGACCAGTCACAGACTGTGCTGAACAAAAAGGCAGACCAGATAAAATTAAGATTTAGCACTGACAGGAACCGCGGTAATAGGAACATGTAAAAAACTTTGAAGTGTGTAAAAACCAGATTTCTCACTCTAACTTTTGAGTCATTCATTGGAAGCAACCAAAAGAAGAGAGGGAAACCCCTACCTGGACTAATCCTTTGCAAGAGGAATGTTCCACCAATGACGTAGACCAAGGAGCAGTGAAGGTTGTCCTACACTAATACAAAGAAAGTACTTTTAGCAGAGAGCAGCACCATCCCTGGACAAACCTAATCTGGATGTGGTGACAATGTTCTTTAGACATTTAGAACAAGCCAACAAAACCAGAATCAGATCTGAGAGACTAACAACGCTCCAAGGAATGGTGACTCTTACAGTAGCCTAAAGGAAGCGGGGTTTCTAGCATAGAGAGGAATGAGAATTTACTGGGGTGGAGAGAAGGGGACAGAAGAGCATGGGAAATGCATTGCCTTCTTGGGACAGATGTACATAGTCCAAATTTCCTGTGTGACTGCTCTGGTGATCCTGCTCTGGCAGGGGTTGCACTGGGGGAGCTTTCCAGGTCCCTTCCAACTCCTCATATTCTGGGATTCTGTGATTCATCTGTGCTCAGCTAATGCTTATTCAAACCAGCATGGGAGGAGACAGCCCTCTCCTGAGATGACTGCAGGCATGCCATGCCATGCCATGCTGTCAAACATCCCAGCCCAAAGGTGCCATGGAAGGCATCAGGGAAGCGGCGCAGATTACACTCCAATGACACCTAAAAGAACAGGCCTCCTTTGTTGTCCCTCCACCCTTCGATTAGGTTTTAAAATCAGTACAGCAGCACTAAAGAGAAATTATAGTCTACCAATACTACAAGCAGTCCTTACTCTCAAGTTCCAAAGAAACATTAGTGCAAGTTTGGGTATTAAGTAGGAAAAGCCCCCTTGATTCTCCACTCATTCTTTCCTAAGCAAGGGAGATTGCTTTTGGTGTAATCTCAAAATGTTTGGGATCAGCATCTGCAGTATGCTGTATCTTTTATAGCTCCCCCAGAAATAGTCTTAGACAACAGTACATCAAGTCCTTTGTCCCTAACACAGAGTCAGACACCTTCCAACTGCATGAAATTAGATTTTCAAGTGCACTTATAATGCCATTTTAGTCTCACAACCACATTCTTGGGTCTCTCTCATGCTGAGAAATATGAATACATAACCACAAGACAATGGTATCAGCAGTATCCCTCCAGCATTCTAAAGGACGCTTCAATGGTATCTCTCTAATTCAGCATACCAAGATAAGTCCTACAATAGAAAATTAATTTTTATCCCCTTAGTTTCCAGAACTCAGACAGATACTCACGATGTCCATTCGTTGTGCTGCTACGCTGACATCAGAAAGCAAAGCAGAGGAAGATAACACTGGATAATTTTCTCAACTGAAATACTACAAGGTTTCTCTACTAGCAGATTAATTATAGCGTACTTTATTATCTTCAGTCTTCAGCAGTAGAAGTACAAGACAGCCAGCAGCATAAACCTTGGGAAGAGGCAGGGAGTTGCTCATACATGCTTTTCCATTCTCAGTGTGCTTTCCAATAAAGTCATAAATGGCCAGAGACCCTCGGAATAGCCAAGACAACTCCTGTAACCTCACTGGAAACAATTCTGAAATAAGAAAATATTCTCAGAAGGAGGAACCTTGGAGTATGGCCACACACCTGAGCTCGTGTACTTAATTTCTCAAGTACCACCAGAAGCACTGCTGTCACAGCAGAACACAGAGTAGACTACAGATCCTGCTTCAGAAGTCAGCTGAGCAGTTGGGTCAGTTCTGTAGCCCATAGGGTATCACACTGCTATAACTAGGCTATCCAGATAATTCATTATATGGTAATGTAATACCATATGTACTGATGTATTTACTAAAGCATGTTCACATTCTGCCTTGATACTTCTAAAGGCTCTGTAACGAATTAAACAGCACTGCGTTCAGACAAAGATGGAAGGGGTCAGCGTTATTCATACTATAGGAAGTCCTGCTAGAATTGCAGAGACCAGACTGTTGAAATCCATTGGTTTTAGATATTCAGAACCTCCATTCTGCATCCTTTTCTTAGCCCAAACACTACTTTCCAATACCTAACCCAGTTAATAGGGATCAGGAGAGCTACAAGCACGTTTTGCTTATCAGAATCACCTCCTAGAACAATGCTAAGTTTCAGAACCACGTACAAGTGTGATCAGACTTGAATGCTATGGTAAACCTACAGTAATCCAGCTTTGTTTCCTGAACAAAGTTAGCTTAGCACCTACTTTACACTTCCATCAAGCCCAAGTATGCTGTGTACCACAGTCTTCTACTACACAAAATTTCCTTTTCGAGCAGGCTGGCTGAGGAGACCTAAGAACTGGCAAGTTTTTTCAGATTGCAGTACTACAAGGAAAAACACTTTTCAGTATGAAGTTTAATAACTTCAAAAACAAGAGTCAAAGTTTTATCATCACCGGAATCAATTAAGAGCTTGGAAGTAAAAAACTCCCAATCCCATATTTGTAAGAAACTTGAGTCGCAGTTTGAAACAACGCAGACACTGCTTGTAACAACTGGAGTTCAGCAAAGCACCCGAGTATCGCATACCCCTTCTCACTTCAATTAAACAACGTTCCGCGGCTTTCCTGACTTTGAGTCAGTGTCAGTGCAGAGTTAGTGTTTAAACAACGTTAATGTTTAATAAAAACAAACAAACAAACCATTTACTTAGGACGCAGTTTTCCTGTGCTGCAAAGGCACACAAAGTAATAATCACTTTCACATTGTCATGAGCATGTGTTGGAAGTGATTCTTTATCTTGTTAATAACTTAAACACACACTAGAAACAGTGTTCAGTTAAAACTTTTCAAACACCCTCCCTTCTTCAAATATTTTGATTACACAACAAGTAATGTACATCAAAATTTTGATTTCATTCAGATGGGTAAATTAGTTTAAAGGACAAATACTTTAGCATTAGAGCTTAAATTTGCAGGTTTTAAATTCCAGCTCAGCAGACCTTTACATTTGCATGCAGCTGAACTTCAGTTACCAGAAAATAAATGAATAAATATTGGACAACCTGAACTACTCACAGGATATCAATATTTCCCCCAGAAAACTAAGGCAATAATGCCTGGAAAACCAAGGGTCACACTTCCAGGGGGGCTGAAGTGAGAGCTTTAAAATCAATGTCGCTTCAATTAAGCCCGAGTAAACTCCATTACCATAGTTTTGTATCTGCTGTACCACAGAACTGGAACTGCAGTTCCACATTGTACTAAAACCACAACTCAAACTAGTACCTCCCAAAGTGTTTACAACAATATTTTAAGCCTACTGCCACCAGCAGCAACAGAACCAGATTATGTTACTACCATATTCTTTATTGGTATCGCTGGATCCCTTTACTGGCATTTTCAATCCCTTCAGTTTCTCACAGTCAAGTAAATTCTCAATTTCAGTGCAAGAAATTGCATTCCAGTTCATGCAGCATCAGAACATACTGAAAAGTTGAGCACTTTTGATGGAAATGCACTCGCATAATTTCAGGGCGTGTAAAAACACTATTTTGAAACAGCATGGCAGCAATGATAATTAAATTGAAGATATTCCATTGAGTTTTCTCCACAATTCCCTTCTAGGTGTTGAAAGACCCTAGACTCCTCTCAAGGAAGGTCTGCCAGCACTACCATACCCCAAAGTGCATTTGCAACAGCTTTCTTGACAGCTGCATCATCTGCCTTCTGTCAAATGTACAATACAGCTGGTAAGTACAGCCTTTTCCTACCAGTAAGTTGAAATCAAATAACTGGGGAGACTATTCAGAAGTATTATGAAACTTTAGTTCAATATTGTATTACAATTTGATTTCAACTAGCTAGAAATTAAATCCAAAACCAGTTCGCAGCACACTAATAACTCCTGGGGAAAGGAATCACCAAACCCAAGCTTAACTACAATAAACTGAAACCTGCTTACCAAGCCTGAGAAAACCTGAATTGGAACACAAGACAGTTCATACAAAGAAGCATTTATTTATTAATGACTTAAGGCCACATGATTCATAACAAGCTTCCTGATATTAATGAGGCTGACTGCCCACATGGTAGTGGTAGGGTTAATAAAACACAGGCCACAGCCTCTCAGCTACATTTACCAGCTGCCACAAAGCATAGCTGTAAGTTTGTGATGTGTGGCTCTGAATTCACTCCATACAGGATACAAACATGTAGAATAATAATAATAAAGCACATTATTTATTATTAGCAAATGAATTATAGACATATGTTGCTAGACTGACACAATCTATATCACTTAAACATCAAAATGACTGCACATTTAAATAACAGAACATTAATTCCACTTTACAGTCCTTGCCATTCTGCATGGCTACCCATGGCATCTGGACCACACATCCTCACAACCACAGCACAAGACTTCCAATTTCTCTTTAGAAAGAGTGACTGCAAGAGCAACTGGTAGAACACCACTA
>NW_010160965.1:0-1684 GCF_000695765.1 Mesitornis unicolor | reverse complement strand
TGAACCGCTGTTATAAGGACACCTACAGCTCACAGAATACAGCGTGAAACATTTAGACAGGCCACGGAGAGACGAGTGTAAACCACACTTATCCCCTTAGTCACATGAAACAGCCATTTCTAATCCCAGCTGAGTAAAGCTTTATGCCTTTAGCAGTAGGTATTGTAAGCTGAAGTAGTATTACGAGTGCCGCAGTCTCACTACCTGTAGCAGCTAAAGGAACGCAAGATTGCCCCCTCCACCCCAGCTCCAGAAATTCATTATAAAAATACTCCTTCGGCAGTGACACACTGCTCTACAAAGTTCATTTTACAGCACTGAAATACTGATGGATGTTTCTTCAGCGCTGTTGGTTCTTCTCAAAAACGTACTCAACAGGCTTTCGGCAACTTCAGAGAACAGCTGTACTGGTATCTTACAAGAATCAAAAGGCAATTTTCTTTTTCTCCCCGTGAGAATCGTATTTTCCTAAAGAACGGAAAAAACATGCAGAGTGAGAGCAGCAACTCCCTTCTCTCAAGAGTACAAGGGAACAAGCACATTAATACTGCAAATTTCCATGCTTCTTCAATCCGACTGAAGTTGAAACTCGGTTACATTACGCTAATAAAAAATTCAGCAGAATGTAAAAATACATGCTAATGTAAAACTCTATGATAAACATTTTGTTATCTAGCTGCAACAGGGTGTTTCAAACACTGGGGAAAACCCTGAAGAGAACTTGCACCCTATCAAAACTATTGGTTCTCTACCACCATCATTCTCCTTTCTCCTCTCACGTGATGGCCCTTGCCCTGCTCAGCACCACAGATACTGAAGAAAAGCACTACTCGGGTTAACTTCTCTATTCCCCACGCAGTCATTTAAGTTATATAGAATAAAGAAAATGCACACAATATACTTGAACAGTAAATTCTGTGAGTGATATGCTGTAAGATTTCAATACTTAAGCCTTGTGGGCTTCCCCCCTGCCTCTTGGAAGTTAAAAAGCTCAAACAAGACAGATGAATAAGCCTTGATCTGTTGCCCTCTTTACTACGAAGGTAAATAAGGAAAAACTCTGAGACACCAGGAAATAATCGATGCCTTACCTTATCACTTCAGTAAACAGTCAAGGAAAGCTGCGAGTCAGCAGAACATGGAGCTTAAACATCTGAAACTGCAAGTGACCACACAGCTTCCAGCTTATTGCACCTAAAGCAGCTGTATTTGAGGTACTGCCTCAAAAGGTGTTTTTTAAACAGCTGCACTCGGTGCCAATTCAAACACACTTCACCTGATCAGCAATAATTAATTACAATCTTCATATAAAATTAAGCTTTAGAGAAGTCCACTTTAATCACTCCCACAGAGCTGGTTAATTGCAGCATTCACCACAGAGAAATCCTTAATTGATGCCAGGAAGCTGCCTCAATTTCACCACAGAGCAGACCAGCACAAAGTGAGCCTTACATCACTGAAACAACTTGGCCAGGATACAAGTGAAAGCCACCATGCAAGAAACCCCTGGGTACAGAAGACTGTCTTGCTAGGGATGAAAAGCGCAAAGGAAGGGCAAAGGAAAAGAAGAGAAAAACAAAAAGGAGGAGGACACTTCTCACTGCACACAGAGCACTGTCAGGCCCCAGTGCGGAGTTCAAGCCTTCTCTCCCTTCCCAAGAAGTTGGGACCCGGCACCCGCCCG
>NW_010160964.1:294-528 GCF_000695765.1 Mesitornis unicolor | reverse complement strand
CTGGGGGTGTTACTGGGGTTTACTGGGAGGGGTATGGGGAGTTACTGGGAGCACTGGGGGGGTCGCTGGGGTTTACTGGGAGCACTGGGGGTGTTATTTGGAGAATGGGAGGTTACTGGAAGATCTGGGGGTGTTACTGGGAGTTACTGGGGGTTGCTACTGGGAGCACTGCAGGCCTTATTTAGGCTTACTGGGAGCTCTGAGGGGGGGCTGGGAGGGGTATGGGGCGTTACT
>NW_010160964.1:0-246 GCF_000695765.1 Mesitornis unicolor | reverse complement strand
CAGGGCAAGACGTTTTTCTTCCACGGGGAGTTCCCGGCGGGGGAGGGGAGGAAACTGCTGCGCTTTGTGACCGCGTTTGGGGGGTGAGGGACTGGGAGGGACTGGGACGGACTGGGAGGGATGGGGAGGTCACGCTGGGCTATACTGGGTGGTTCTGGGCTCTACTGGGCAGCATTGGGATGAACTGGTTGGTTGTACTGGGTTATGCTGGTCTATAAGGGCTTATACTGGATGCTCCTTGTCTGT
>NW_010160963.1:24857-34050 GCF_000695765.1 Mesitornis unicolor | reverse complement strand
CCCCAGCCCTGCAGTGCGGGCGGCCGCCGCCAGAGGGACCCCCGCGCCGCGTCCGCACGGCCCCGGCACCGGACCTCCCCCACTCCACCCCGGGCTGGGTCCGCGGGGCTCCCCAAAACCCCGCTGTGAACCGGCCGCACAGCTAGCCCCAAAATCTGGTGATAAACAGCAACGAGTATAGTAAAATAAAGGTTTTCTATCATTTTCTGTTTCAAAACCATCACAGCATCAGCGCTGCCGTACGCTGACGTTATTTCAATTCTGCAAACATCTCCAGACTGAGCAGCCCATCCAGTAACCGTTTCTGATGCCGTCTTGCCTTTCTGCAGCAATACAGGGGAGTGGTTTCTATCTGAGACTGCCAAATTCAGGTGGAGCACCTGAGAGCTCTGTAACCAGCACATCAGTCCTTGTCCTTAATGCAAAACCACTAAAAGTGGTGTAAATCTACAGCCAAACCAATACCAAACCGACCAGAAGAGAGTATACTGGTGAAACAGCCAAGTAAGAAGTGAGGATGTGAGATTTTGAACCTTATCTCGGGCAACAGAGAGGGATGTGTGGTGTAAAACAGGTAAAAATCCCCAGTGGAGGAGGCCTGGTACGCTGGGAGCCAGCGCTGCCGTCGGGGGGGACGCCCTGTGCTGTCCCCGCAGAACAACCAGGCCAGGCCCTGCTTTGGGTCCTGCCCTGCACAGCCCCGGCTGCTGCCCCTGCCCGGGGAGCGATCCTGGTCCCCACCTTGATAAAGCCAAGGGCAAGGCGTGAGGGGGCGGGATGCGAGGCAGCCGTCTGCCCCCAGCACCGAACAGTCGCTGTTGACAGCACTGCTATATATATTTATAAATATATAATAAATGTCACCCTCAGACGCGGTGTCGATACTTGTTGTGTCAGGACAATGCACCGCCTGTTAAAGGCCAGGTTTGCCGTCAGCGCTGTGTGACTGCAGTCGCCAAGGGGTTTCCATCCGCAGGGCGAGGCGTTTGCCAGTGTATTCAGGTGAGATTTTCACAGTGCTGCTGAACAGCGGTGTTTGGAGCTGCTCTGAGCCGCATCTCTCAGACACATCTCTCTGGGGAGGCTCTGACCTCTGAGGGACGTGGAAACGGGTCTGGAGAAAATGGGAGGAAAAATATTTGCTGCTCGCTGCAAGTTCATTTAAACTGAGGACTCAGCAAAGAACACTTAATAGATGTTTCTTGCTTTTGATGATCTAACCAAAGCTGACCCAGCACAAGAGGATAATCAACACATTCTGCCCTGTTCGCTGCAGCCAGGAAAGATGCAGAATATTACAAATAACATTAAGTCAATAGAGAAATTACGTACCTATCATCAACCTGACTTAAACCCATGGAGCAGTGAATGAAGCTCTTCAGAGACAAAGTCTCCGCACAATGACAGTCCAAGCACCCAGTTAAATAACTCACACGTCAACGTGCCATTTAATCTTAGAACGTACTCTACAGTATAAATGTGTGAAAAGAGAAGCTTTTGAATGGCACAAGCCAATTCAATCTGACCAAAGTTCTGAAAAGGGATTTTATTCAGATTTATGATGAACATCTGCACGGTTCATAAAAATACAATTTCCCCTTTCTGTCTGTATGTGCTCACGCTTGTACTGAACATTTCCACATCATAATATATGGCCATATTAAAACGGAGTGATAGCAGAAGCGGGTTTTAAGGAGCAGCAGCTCTAAAAATCATGCTTTGTGCTTGCAGTAGGATACCACTGCTGGACACTATAACCCAAAACCTTAATAACAACATTTGTAAAAGACACCTCCCCTTTTTTAAAGCGGTCACTAAAAAGTAAGGGAGTTTAAAGTTGCCGCTATCCTAATGCAGCCGGTGCCTGGATCTGCTCTGAGGAGGGCAGAGCTCCCGCACTGCCACAGCCCGGTTTGGGAGGCTGCACATCCATTATTCACCAGTCTAAAATCCAAAAATCGATGCTTTACACTGCGTAATCCGGCTTAATGTAACAACCAGCAAACCGATTTACGAGCAATTTCAGACCAGGTTTTCCCACCAGACCCCAAGAACTGCACCTGAACGGGGGGGAAGGAGCCTTTGCCCCCCAAGCAGCCCCAGCTCTGTGGGGTGTGCTGGGCAGGCAGCAGAGCCGTGGCTCTCACTGCGTCCTGACCAGCCCCCCTTGCAGTGTAATTAATAAGGAGCTCCCCATCAAATGCTGACAGAAGTCTCTTAAACATTATCCCCCCGAGGCAGTGGTGCCGTTGCTGCTCCAAACCTCCCTCATTCTGAGATCCCAGTGGGATGAATCCCAAAAGGGAGCAGCACTGAAGACTCCGTGTGTGCACACCCCAGCCTGGACAGCTGTGTACCCGCAGTCAACGCGCACCATCGCTGCACACCAGCACTGACAACACCGCTACGTTCGTCTGTGCTCCCTCCCGTACCACGCGTACGAGCAGCGCTTAAATAATTAATGCTCTGGCTTGTGATGTACCTTTCACCCCAGGATCTCAAAGCACTCTGCAGCGCGTGGGGATGGATTTTTGCTTTGCTGGGGTAAATAGGGTGGAGAAAGATTAACTGATGGACCAAGGTCACGCTGCGTTAACGTTTTATTTCTGCTCCACCCTTTAACTGGATAGCGGCTGTGACCTTGCAAAGCGAGAAGAAGGCTGCGTTTTAAAGGTAGCAATGTAAAGATAATCTCCCTTAAAGTGCACCGTGTGTTTGTGACGAGGCAAAGAAAAGGCTTCGGGAGAACTGCGGTGGTGCGAGCGTTCCCAGCGATCTCCGGGGTACAATAGCTGCAATTTTCAGTGGAGTCTGAGAGAAGCAGATGCGAAGCTCCCTCTCTATTGCAAGGAAAAATGGTTACTCAGCACCCCTGGGCTCTGCTGAAGAGTCAGGCTGTGTACCTGTGGAGATTTCCCAGTTAGAACAACTGTGAGAGCATGGCAGGCTGTGGGCCTGCTCCCACACGCGTGCTGGTCCGTTCCCACTGGAGGTTCAATCCAGGAGGCTCAAGATGCCACCACAAAGCCATAAATCAAGTATTTCAGCAGTGGACACTGGTCTGTCTGGGGGAAGCCACTGGGCAGTAGCTGTTAAGCCAGGCTGGCAATGTGGTGTGTCAGTAAAAGACAAAATGAACTCGTAGATTAAGAAAAAAAAAAGCCCAGCGCTGCCACCAGAGCCAGCCCAACACATCCCAGGGTTTTAGGCTGACATCCTCTCGGAAAGCAGATAAACTCCACTTCTTGCAGTGATTTTTCAAGGGGATAAGGATGTTGTACCATTACTCTCTTTCCTTGTGGCCCTAAGCTGGTTCGGCAAAGCCACGGCAGCCCCAAATGCCAACCAGGCGAACTCGGACACCAGCGCCGAGCTGCAGAAAGGAGCCACTTGACTTGGCAGGGAAGGAAAACACCCCTTTCTGAGCGGCTCCCAGAAGTGAGTCAGTAGGCCTGACGAACAGAAAACACAAGTTGCCATAGAAACTCGCATGCCTTCCACCAGGAGGAGAAAGAAATGTAGGCCAATATTTCTGCTTAGCTGGCTCTGGCGGTGGCTGCGCTCCTCAGCCTGCCGCAGCCCCGCGCTGCACCACCGGCGTGCGCTGATTTCACCCCAAAAAGAAACGCCCCGGCCCCCACCACCCGGGGAAGCTGCATCTTTGTGCACGCCCGCACGCGTGTGCGTGGCTGCACATGGACACACGCAGGGACACAGAGACACATGCAGGGACAGACACGCAGGGACACGTGGACACACGCAGGGACACACAGGGACACAGAGACACACGCAGGGACACGTGTGTGCTGAGCAGCGCTCAGGCCATTGCTGGGCCCCGTGTGTTTCCCGTCGAAGCAGCCCCAGCCGAAAACACCACAGCTCCCAAGGACAAACCCACGCATCCAGGGGAGCTCTGGGAGCTGCAGAGCTGGGAGCAGCCGAGGAGAGGACGTGATCTCCTGGCATGGGACATCGACTGCGAAAACGTGAGAGTCTGCCAACGCTTTCTCCAGCCGAACAGAAACCGTCACTGAACTGTGCTTGGTCTGTCTGGTTCCCCAAGTGCACAAATTTTGGGTTTTATTTTAAATGTACACGCAGCGGAGGTTGCTGGGATTCTTTTCATGCTCCTGTTCTTGCAGGCTGCATAAAGAACAAATGCCCCACTGTACACATACTCAGTGGGCTTTTACACTTACTATGAATAAAACCAACCTATGAAAGGTAAGAAAATCCACTTGCCCTCTATTTTTGCCTCTAACCTTTTTGTGACTCCCTTCTAAGATTAAAAATCAAATAGAGGAGACATTTGAGGGTGCATTTGGGCCCAGCCCCATGTCAAACCCAGTACCCAGCCGTGGCCCACTGGGTACGGTCAGCGGGTGCTCGGGGCTGCTGGTGGCACAGCTCATCTGGGACTGTTGTGTTTAATATGAGCTGCAAACCCCCCAAGTAAAGACAGCTTAATGTCATTATCTACTGATTGTGAACAGAGAAACAGCCATAAAACCCAAATTCTTACAACACATTTGCTTCAAGATACTCTAGCAGGAAAAGTGTTCTTTGTGCTGTAAAATAATGAGGCTTTTTAATCCTTACTGTAATATAAGCAGTTAATAATCACTGTGGGTTTTTAGATATCTGCTTTGGGAATGCAAGAGTCAGTAAAAGTTATTTTATAGATAAAAATCACCATATAGGTTTAACAAAAGTAGAACAAAATTCAAGAGGAACTTTTCAACGCTGTCACAGGGGAAGCGAGAGGCTAATTCTGCGGCTGCCGCTGCTGGATTCAGTATGTGGGACACTTCCCTCTGGGAAGGGATAAGTAAGATAATGTAGAGTTAAAATAATAAAAGTCTGAAACTTGCTACAAGATGACAACTTGAGAACACATCAAAACTCAGCAATAGTTTGTAGAGGGAAGTTGTTTAAAGGTGTAAAACGCCAGTATTGAAGAACAAATTCCTCCCAGTCTATATTGTGCCATTAAATAGTTTTCAAATGACAGGAAGGTGGAAGAAGTTGTGTAAATGCAGAGCGAACTAAAGCGTGACATCGCATCCACCACCTGTCCCCAGGCTGGATGTCTGCCCATTCCCACTCCTCCTCTGGAAGTGAGTAACGCTGCTCAAGCATCCACACCAGGTTTGCGTTTGCACTGAGGAGATGAACCACAGAGGAAATTTTCTGTTCAGGAACGAGTAACAGGTAACTGAGGTCCCAATAATGCTGATTTTAGACGTTTCTCTCTGAAGTTACCAGAGTCACCTCATACAGAGAGCTTTCCATGTTGAAAGGAAGAGAGATAATTGGTGAGTGATCAAAGATTTCTGCCTGGTAATTTACAGTCATTTTGGGGCAGGATTCCTGCGGAGAGGAAAACCAGACATCAGTAGGACGCTAAATGATAAAAAGCTCCTATGGAGGCAGTTATGCATTCACCCAAATCTCCCGTAAAAATGCAGCAGTCTCCTAAGATTTACAACCCCACTTTTCTGCACGGGCGCCCTGGGTCAGAACTGCGCATCCTCTGCGTCCACTGCACACACAGGCACTGACCAGGGTTTTCCTGGCCTTTCCATGCCCGTGCTGCTGAGCAGCCATTGCAGCCCCTACACGCCTTGCCAGCAGTACAGGGGTGATCTGAACAGGAGTCGCATGAGGAAAACCACTGGCACATAGAAACCTGTACAGAATCACACCTGGAGACCACCACCATCACCACCATCACCATCATCACCATCACCACCATCACCACCATCACCACCATCACCATCATCACCACCATCACCATCATCCTCACCATCACCATCACCATCATCACCATCATCACCATCATCACCATCACCATCACCATCATCACCACCATCACCATCATCCTCACCATCACCATCATCACCATCATCACCATCCCCATCCTCACCCTCACCCTCACCACCATCCTCCTCACCATCCTCCTCCTCCCGTGCCCAGGCAGACACTGCTGTGGCCACCAGCCTCCACAGGGGCAATGCGGGTGTCGTGGAAATGGGGATTCGATGGATTTCAAGCAAACACTCACCACTGAGACAAGATTATTTTAGACACAAATTTTAACTTACATTTTCTGTCAGCAGAATTTTGATTTGCGCAGATGCATTATGTTGAAGTTATAGATTTTTTCTAGAACCCTTCATGCTCAACACCCCCACACTCCCTCAGAAAACCAGAACTGGAGAAGACCACGTCTCTTCCACCCATGGTTGTGGGAAGTGCCTGCTCACTGGAAAGTGCTCAGAAAAGGCAGCTTTAATCCAGCAGACACCGATTTCTCACAGTGGCTATTTTTACAACCCCAATAAGATCAATGAAGATTGGTGATTAACTTAAACTGTTCTCACTGGAAGGATGAAATAAGCACTGCAAATATGAGTGTCCCTCACTAGAAGGTGATTTACTCCCCCAGCCGCGCTGGCTGATGCTGCTCCTGTATCCCAGGCAGGGAGCGGAGGCTGCTGCAGGTGGGCTGTGAGATCTGGGGGGCTCTGCTGCAGGTCTGGCCCTGCAGGTTAACCACAGGTCTGACCCCGTAGGTCGGCTTTTACATCACAGTTTATGTGGGACAAAAACCAGCAGATGACATCTTCAAAGCTTCCCCTGTGACTTTACGTCTTCGGGCCAGGGAAAGGAGCAGCTCCTGCCCTCACTGAGCAATAAGGCCGGGGTCACTAAAGCTGCCGAGGTTGCAATTACTGACGAAGCTCACGCTTTGTTCAGACTGACATACCAAAGGCAACACACACATAAACGCTCTCTCCTCGCTGTTTTTAATAATCCTAGATAATTTTTTCCCCCCACTTTCTCCAGATTTGAAAGCTCAATTAATTTTGAGCTACAACTCTGTCTTATAATTTCAACCACATGTGGCAGAGCGAGAATTCATGCGAGACAATGGTTAATTTTTGGTATCTTCTGCTGCCTGATGACAGGTGTGCTGTCCTAAATAATTAGCTTTCCAAAAGGGATCCCCTTAACCCCTCTCTAGAACTGGTTAGTGATCTCGGTTTTACTCCATTAAGCTCCTGACAGCTCCATGTACTCACATCTGTTACTGTTTGGTCGTTTGAGTCCAAGAACACAAATCGCTTCAAGAACTGGCAACAAATTCATTCAGGCTCGTGATGCAGATCAAAATCCATCTGTTTACTAATCAAAAGCCATATTTTAATCATGGTACAGCAGTGGTGCCAGCAGTATCGTAACTTAGACTTTCTCTCTGTCCTAACCACGTTAGGCAGAGCTCTTCATTTAAGCTGCATTTATCTGACTTGGCTATTTAAAATGCAAGCAGTCTGATATTCAAGCGCTTGCATACAGGATTTAAGGGATACAAACAGAACTTTCAGGTGCCAGATTCCCCAACTTTTCTGACTGTAACTGATGAATGCGCTGCGTTTCATACCTGTGGCCTTCCCTGCGCAGGAGGAGCTGGGCTAGGGCTAAGTCAGATTTGCTGTGGATAAACAGGCGGAACAACAAACAGGCAGCAGGACAAACGGACAAACAGCGAGGCTGCAGCGTTCTCCATCGTTAGGATTTCAGATAAAGCAGTCAAGTAGAGGGTGCATGGTTGCAACATAATATGAGCGCATTCAGTAGCCATTATTTAGAGAGCCAGGACTAGCGATGGTGCCTAAGCCACCAGACTGTGGATCTCCTGCTGCCAAGGGCTCAGACACTTGGTCTGCATCCGGAGGGGCCCAGCGCCAGGCCCCAGCGCTCCTGGGCAGACGCAGCGAGCCAGGACCTGGGACACAAGGGTCAGACGGGACACAGCAGTTTGGGAGCAGTGCTGGAAGGGGAGCGGATCCAGGGTTGTAAAATCACATGTGCTTGGAGAGCAGCACCACACACTCGTGGCAGGTGTTTTCACAGGGAAACTTGCTGGTTTCAACGTACTGGTTGAAAATGTTAAATAGAAACAAGTGTGTGTGTGCCGGACCACGAAAAAGAGCATTTGAACTTCAGAAATAAAGTGCAAGAGTATTCCGATTAATCTGAAAATACCTGCATTTTACAAACGCTGCATTTGCATTTCGACACCGAACACATGGAACTGCCAAGCAGGCTTAACTAATGCTTTAAATGAGTCAAAATCAAATTTGCTGATTACTTGCCCTTGTATTCTCGTAGTGAAGTAGCAGTTTCTCATTGACTTCATTTCCAACAGCTCCTCTGCTCAACTAAGAGTGCTTAATTCTGGTTGCTGCTCGGTGCAGAGCAGGGGACCACATTTGTTAACTTGTGAACCTGTGCATTGCAGCGCTGGACAGAGCCCTGTGGGGGAACGAATTGCGGCACCGAAGCCATCAGTGAGTTGCTGACCCTAGGAAAATCCACAAAGCTTTGACACTAATTATAGATTTCAGCCGTTATTCTCCTTGATCTAGGGTAAGTCAGTAGGATTCTAGTTTATTCATACCTGAAAAGAAAAGCCTAAGGGGTTTCACAAGATGGTTAACCTATGACCGCTGCATTAAGGCTTCCAAACAAATGTAACTCATTTGCTCGGGGATGACAGATTAATAAATTGTTCCACCTCATTATCCCCATGATACCTGACAGCATGGCTTAGGGGAAGCCTGGCAAATGACACAGGCCAAGGGTCAGTGCTCCTTTTTCAAAAACAAGATTACAACCTTAATACAAATATAAATGATTCAGTGGATTCATAAAAAGACAGGAGAAATCCTAGTTTGGGTTTAAACAATATTTATCGAGGTAAAAATTGCATGTGACGCTGTAAGGCGTGGTGCTAGAGACAAGAACTGGCAGTTGAAATTGCTGTCACGGTGTTTGCCATGTCCCTCCTCAGCGACCGTCACCGTGGCACCGCTGGTGCTGCCACCGTCCCCGTGCCCAGGCACCGAGACGGGACACAGAGCTGCCACTCCACAGCCGTGAACCAGGAGGAAGCCTCTCTCAAGCTCAGCTTTAAAACAGTACCTCATTTTCCATGGTTAAGCTTCTCCACTTGGTAATGTCCCTAGAAACCTTTAAGCTTGCAGAGTCGTATTTGCAAGCTGTTATCAACTGCTGCAAAAATGAAAAGAATATTTGAAATAACAAAACCTCTGCCTGCAGGAGTTAAGGAAAAGGTGAATGTCGTGAAAGCTGTGATGAAATTACAGGGCCTGGCAGCTACGAAAGA
>NW_010160963.1:14959-24826 GCF_000695765.1 Mesitornis unicolor | reverse complement strand
GAAAGAGGAAACCAGCTACAAACATGCTGAGGTTTACATATTGATTAGTCTTGGCAGAGAGGCTCATGGAAACAGAAGGCAATGGGAAGAAAGGTTGTGGCTCAAAGTAATTACTCGTTATGGTAACAGTCATGCATTTTCTATGCAGTCGTGTAAACGTCAATGGCTACCGTGTAGAATAGAGCAGGGCAGAGCAAACTACATCCCTAAGCAAAAATACTGGGTTGTTTTGAATTGCTTCTCTATCTGTGGCAATAGGTGAAGATTTGCTGAAGTGTAGAGTGGGCAGTTTCAGAATGATTGTGAAGAGAGCTGAGCACAGCGGTTTGAATTGCGCTGCTGCAGCCAGGCCACGAGCAGAACGCAGACCTTCATGCCAGTATTATGGAGCTAGAAAGGCTTTTTACTTCCTGAGTCACAAATAAAAATCATCAAAATTATCAGGTCAAGAACGTCTGGCGTGCCAGGCCTGACAAGTGGCATGAAATAACCTGAAACCAGCCAGAAGGAGTGAGTGAGGAATTCCCTTGGGAGGGGAGCCTGCCCTGCTGCAGGAGCAGAGGTCTGAGATGCTCTGCTGATACCAATCCAGGCTGTTTCTGTTCAGCTTTGACATACCCAGAGATCTGTGAGCTCGGGGCCAAGCAGCCGAGAGAGGAGCCCTGGTCTCCTGCAAAGCTCAGACCGGGCTCAGACACAGAGAAACTGCTCCTTACCCTTCCAGCACCTTTCCTTGTTGGTCAGCATTGCTAGGGTGGCTGCAACAACCGATCACCAAGTCCTCCTCTGGTTTGCTGCTACAAACATGCACAGCAGATAAAAAAGTAAAGTTTCTGTAAACAAAGATGTCACGTAGAAACAAACACGTACTCTGTTTGGCAGCAAATACCTTTGTTAGCAAAGCACCTGGTGTTTTAAAATGTTGGTATTCGTATCTTTCGCTGCTGGGTCAGCAGGAAGAGCTGCTCTGGAGGAGGAATTACAGTGGGGAGGAGCAGTGCAACCACCAGCCTCAGCCACGTTAGGATTAATGCATGGTGTCACTTGCTCTGAAAAATTACTTGTGTTTCACCTCTCTTTTTCCGTAGGCCTTTAATTCTTCCTCTGAAAAGGAATGTTATTTTTGCTGTTCAATTACGTTTTGACCATTCAATCAGACGGAGCTATATATAAATGTATGGACCCGTGTTTCAGATTCCCTTACTCAGCTGTTACTTCGTGAAGAGAAGAGCTGTGTTCCAAGGTCACAGCTGATTAATCTTGACCTGTGAACCTGGCAAGTGTAAAGTCTTCATATAAATGTATTACTCTACACAGTGAAGTGAAATGTAGCCATGACAAATAATGAACTGAATTTTTCTGACTTTACTCTTTAGTTGCTAATTAAGCACTTAACTATAAGATGTGTTAACTCTTCGGTGCTCTGTGGATGAATTATGTGCCTATACAAAGAGTGAAATCACTTGGCCCTTGGAGCAGCTGTGGTGGAGGTATCTTCTCCTCAGGCAGTTTGCAAAGGATTTTTTGAAAACTTTAAGGATGCTCGTGGTGGAGCTGCCACAGGGATGCTTCAGCCTTGGGAAGCGTGTATCATTTATGAGCATATGTGTTTAAGGCTTCTGATAGTACTGTGGCAATATTTTTCTATTATTGGTACTATGAATTTTTAATACGGGGTTTCCACCATGCCACACCAGTGGAATTCCTGCAGCACCAGTGAGGGGACTGGGAGGGAGAAGCGGCAACGCCTCTGCTGCTCAGCTGCGGACAGTGCAGGCACAAGGAGACAGGGTCTGTGCTCAGGTCGGTCTCAGAAGCAGAGATCTCACCACGCGTGCAGCGCACAGAAGACAACAACAAACACCACAGCGTGGGCCTTGCATCCCCCAGCGCTTTCAGGTAACCAGGAGATAGTCAGGTCGAAACAAATCCACCGGGTGCTCCTTGTGATTGCAACCAGGACTGGAAATGTTTCCAACTGTGACACTGCAATTAGCTGTGCTCAACGGACACCGTGAAATCATTTTCAGAACACATCAGGGCAGTCTTACACGGGTGTTTTCAGCAAGTAGATACCGTATTTCCTGCAGATCTGAGGCCCAATGCAATTGAAACATAATTAATCCATTTTTATCTTTAATCCTTCATTCTGAAGTTCTGACAGGCACATTAGGCACTCCTGTCTAAAATTAGTTCTGTTCATGATGGAAGCAACCATTTATTCTATCAAGCTATTTGTACGCTCAGTAACAGAGGACTTCTTCTGGGAGATGTTACCATTTTTGTGTGAGGTTTCTCTGAAATATCTTGTCTGGTTCCTAGAAGATAGTATTGCTATTGCAACTGATGTCCTAAAGCTCTGTGAAGGATGCATCATTAAAATTTCCTTTAACCTGCAGACAAAACACAAATCTGGCCTCAAGAAACTAAGCAGTGGGATAAAGGGGTAGCTGGTTTAGGAAATGTTTGCCCCCACCATTGCCTTTAGCCATCAGGAGGGGTGCTGCGGCCACCACAACCCAGCAATGGGCTCCTCACCCGTGTGCACCCATGGCTGCAGCAGTCGGTCTCCAGCTGCTGCCTTTGGGCTCAAGGCCACTGATAAATGACATCTCGGGAATAAATTAAACCTTCCGCTGTGCACACAGCCTGATCAGCTGCTCTAGGGCACAGAGAAGCCCTCTCTCTCTTCATGGCACTGCACTGCCGGTTCTACTGGTCACATTTTCTTAGCGCAGTTTCCTCTTAATGGTTTTGGAGGACTCACGAGCACATGAACCAACATTCCACATTTTAAACCAGTACTGCTGCTGCAGCCCTGTGCATCCCCTAGTGCCTTGGCAGCTCTCAGAGCCGTCAGCTTTGCTTATGTCCAAAGTGCTTTTGTACTCAGTAATGTCATTTAGAGCAAGAAAATGAGACCTTAAACCAAGCATCGGTGTTGCCCAAAGCTGCCCACCACCGCAGCAGAGCACCCAGCAGCTCCTCCTCCAGCCGTGGTGCAGTTCCACTGCCGCCGCCCCAGAAGAACAAGTGTGGGGGTGGAAAGGTTTCAGCTCTCACTAAAGTCTTGAAGGTGGCACATTACATACGTTCACTATAAACTCCATCTGATCCAGACCAACATGAGCTCGTGGCCTCTGGACGCTCCATTTGCAGTGCTGTGGTTGGGTTCGGCCGCCACTGGATGTCACTGTCAGTCTGGGTTCATAAACCCAAACGGCATTTGTTTGGCATCAGAAAATGTTTAAAGGCAGGGTGAATGTGAGCACGCTTCACAGCGATCATATTTTAAGATGCTGAAAGCATTTGCTCAAGCCTCACATGTGCATCAAGTCTAGGGTATAGAAAGTGCCTGACTGAATAGTTTTTAAAATTATTTTTTGTTGACTCATAGATGAATCTGCTGGCAACGCACACGTTCTCAGCTCCACTCCTCCTGGCGGTGAATGCACTCCCTGCGCCATGTGGTAATTTCCACGCATGCTGCAGCTCCCCGCCGTGTTCCCGAATCAGCCCCAGCTCCATGCGGGTTTTCCCAGGACGAAAAGCTCCTTCTCCACCTTTTCCACATCTTCACCGCTCGCTGTCTCCCTCCCCCGGACGGCGCCGGACAAAGGCGTTTGGAGCCGCCTGGCAGCGCAGACAGGAGGTGCCTGGAGATCTTCAGTGCCAAACGTGGTCCTGTCCAGAGTCACCGCTACACAAAACGAGCCGGAGCAGGAGCTGTCAGGACACACCGCTGAATTAGGAGAGGAGAAAGGGAGGCTTTCATTCTTTATCTCCTAAAATCTTCAAGTATCAAAGTACAGAAAACCAAGATAAACTGAACCAATGTTTCCCTTTGTGGGGTTAAAGGCCACAAGATCTGGGTCTCCAAAGGGTGAGAAAAGTTGCACTGGCAAAGCAGTTGTAGGGTGTTAGCACAGCCGGACAGAATAAGCCTAAAATCATTGAACAAGGTGAAAGGTAATGGAGAATTTGAGCCAAGGAGTGTAAAATGAAAATGGAAAATGCAGAATAGCAACAACAACAGCAGCAGCAGCAGCAGCAACAACAACAACAACAACAACAACAATAATAATAATAATAATAATGATCCAACTCTCCCAGTTAATGCTGTGAATCTCACTCTTACAGAACTCATTTTGGCAAGGTCCCAGGTACAGTGCAAGGAGAGCCAGTCGCAGTCAGTACAAACCAGCAACCTGCAGTGCCAGCTGCAACTCCTTCCCGTGCAGGGACAGGGAAGTTCATTGTGCCTAAGGTGGAAATCTGCTGTAAGGAAATAGAGAAACGCTCAATAATGACTCTCAGGACCAAAAGCAAAAGAAATAGCTCTTAAACATCCCATCAATGGCAACAAAGCAGCTGGTGACACAATCACATATATAAACAACCTAGAGAAAGTTATTTTAGCATATAAAATAGGGTTTGTTTTGGAAATTACGATAAACGCTAGAAAACAGCTTTGAAAATAAAACCACCAGACCTGATTCTCACCAGCCTTCATAACTAAAAAAAAAAGGTGGTAGCTGCTTTTAAGCCTATGATACACAACCAGAATAAATGAAAGGAGGATCAGGTCCATTTCCCTGTACTGCTGTGCATTTATTTCCTACTGCAAAATCGACAGTGTGGTTTTTCAACACTTCTTCAACCCAAAACGCAAACCCATTTAATTATCCAACTGGCATTATATGAAAGCATTTCATCACGAGCTCTTTATCTCGAGGAACAACACCCTGTGAGAGCAGCGCTCCTAGGGGGGACTCCAGGCCAGGCCAGGGGACGTGTCGCTGCACGGTCACCTCTCAGGCCTCGCTGCAGTGACACACAGGGCTCTGCGTGCCCCCCGGTGTTGCTGCCTCCCATCCCCTCCATGGGCAATGGCTGCTGATGGCGCTGCAGTGCTCCTCGTGCTCCCAGCATCAGGCAGAGCTCACAGCACATCCATCACAGCCAGAACGCTGAAGAGAGACGAGTTTGGCTGCACTTGGCACTGAGGCAGAGCAAGAGGAGGCCTCATAACACCAACACGGCAAAGAGAAGAGAAGTATGTGAAGAAAAGATATTGGAAGCAATTTTTTTATAAAGGATGACCGCTTTGTTTTACAATTATTTTAAATAATTAGGTTGCTCTGAACCAATACTGTAATTTTAACACAGGTATAATCACTGTAAATGACATTAAGAGCTTGTCTACAGGCAAATTGCATTGCTCTGATTATAACGGGATTGTTAAAGCTCAGCAAATCCCCGAGTCCAGATAAAGTTGGCATAGCAGAAAAGGAAGGGAAAGAAGTTATGCCAGAAAACCTAAAACATCCTGGGCTTACACTGATGTAGCTATTTCAGTCGCAAGAACTCCTACTAACCAAAACAGTCAGGCTTGCACCAAGGTGTGCATCAGCTCCCAAATGGCAATGGAAGCAGTGCCGAAAGTTTTCCATGTGTAAGCTTGAAGGAGAATCTGAACAAATGCCACCAGCGTTGCCCTTTCAGGGTGCCCTCCTGCAGGGGGCACAGCAGTTTGGGAAGAGGAGATGTGAACGGACACAAGTCCAGGGGGGCGGCTTTGCAGCGTTGAGGCCAGCAACCTCCTCCAGCCGCGGCTCCGAAGGCAGCCGGTGCCACGCAGGGAGGAAGATGACTGCAGGGACCTGTAGAGGCGATTCTCCCCAAACCCTGAAGGCTTGCTAATAATCGCTTACAAAACCAACAGAGATATTTCACTCACCTTGAAAAGTTACGGTAACCCCTAACCTGACAACCCAGTGTCTGTATTTGTTACCCTCTAACTCCCAAAGAAAGTGAGAAATAAAAAGCCCACAACAAAACGTCCTCATGAACCGGTCAGGAGAAAAAGAAATTACAGCAGGCAAACAGTGCCTAGGATCAAATCCCTCAGTCAGGTGCCTGCTTGCTCCGTGACAGGAATCTGAGTGTGCCCCGCTCAGTGTCCCCTCGCTGACCCCCACGTCACACCGAGCATCCCTGGGCACGGTGACGGCTGTGCCGCGAGAGCACCAGCAGGATGCTGACACCACGGGACACGCTCCACTGCAAACATCTCCCCTAGACCAGGGGAAACAGATTTTAAAGTAATTTCAGAGAAAGCCTTTACGAAAAGTCCTGGCCACTGAATTCCATGGCAAAATTTGCACCAGCTTTAGTGGAAACACAAGTGAGTTCACATCAGTAACCGCCCGCACCAGGTTGTGTCTGAAAAGCTGAAAACTAGAAATGAGAACGACTGACCTAAATATTCAGAAATTACTTAGTGGCTGTTAGTGAATCTATTTTTGAGTGGTTAACTCCAGACTTCTCAAAGAAACTTGATCACCAGAGATAAAACTTTAACAGCACCGCACCTTTTAATGTATTTCAGTCTGAGGCACATAAAGCTACTGATCACTTCAGTGAGAAATTGGGTCAGAGTTATCCCCATCTTCCCCGAAGTGCTGTAAAACTAGAGTTAAGTGTATAGATATTTAAATTAATGTACAATTATATATTTATAGATAATTTTGTATTCTACTTAGCAGAGACGGCAAAGTATAGTGAGTGCTGAAACCATTGTGGATGGTATTTACTAAAGGACAACAGCAAAACCACCAACCACAGGGCATGTTTTAAGTCCACTTTCAGCCCTGTTCTCAACAGATAAAAGTCTGTATTAATTAGTGAGTCAAAAGCCCCTCTGCAATTCCTAATGCACTCAGCAGAGGAAGGGATATTTTGTTAATGAACGGATCTAGAATGCAATATGGATGTAAGCAAACACATTCAGGTGTTATTTATGGTCGCACAGACCTGTAAATAAGAAAATAGGGATCAATAAAGGTGTATTATTTTCCACCAATATTTCCAAACTGCTTCATTGTATTTCTACCATATGCTCATATGTAAACTATTAAATTAAGGATATTTAAGCACAGCATGCCTTTAGAGGACTACATCCTCAGTACGAGTAACTCAGCAGGCAGTAAATCACAGCTATTTGTGCTGGCAGTGCAGCCCTAGATCTGCTGCAAGCATTATCTGTGCTTTTACATTTCTGGAAAAGCAGCCTGTTAAGGTTCCATTTTCAGATGTTTTTCATCAATAATGCCTAGGGGTGGCATGCTCACTAAACAATCTTGCTAGAAACAATACAAGATAAGACACGAAGGACGTATTAGATTACCCAGCCCGTGTCTCCAAATGCAACAAAAGTAAATGCAAAATGCTTTGGGGGTTGTCGCTTGCAGCATGCAACAGCTTTTCCATTTTGCTTTGCCTGATCCTCTGCCAGATTTCTTCAGGAAAATCGAGCGCTGGGATGGATGGAGGAGCTGATCTGGGGTCACGCTGTGGGCGCTGGGAAGCAGCAGGGCTGGAGCCCCACTCCCCATGTGCTCCAGTGCCTCACCAGGCCTCTCCTGCCTTCTTCTGCCCAGCCATCAGCGCGGACACTGAAACATCCTCCCCGTGTAAGTCTTACAGATAACGAACAATGACACCAGTGTCAATACCTCTATTAACTAGCGTTAACGCTGTAAGTAAATCCAGCACCCCACAAATGCATTGGGCGTTCTAGTGTCATGTGACACAGCCAAAGAGTTTAAATTCCTAAGTCATTTGATTGTCTAAATACAAATAATTGAAGGAAACTTCATGCTACAATCCCAATTTCAAATGCTTCAGCAGCGACTGCTGCTGCTTCCCGCACCTCCCCTGCAGGAAGGGACTCCCTGGCTCTCACAGCAGTCGCTCTGCCCTCCCGACAGCGCGTGGTGCTCTGGAAGTTCTGAAGTGGAGAGGAGCTGGGTAGCCATTACGACGATAAATAATAGTTTCCAATTCCCTGTACGAGTGCATTAGTAATGACACAACAAACAGCTGGGCTAGAAGAATATTGTGAAGCAAAACCTACTGGGTGAGTTTCATTTTCTTTTGGTGAGGAATTACTCCTTTCAGTTCTACTACACGAGCGCACGGTGTTGGCTTTGAGCTGCCAGCTCCTCAGGGCAAGGTTTAAATTAAGTCCTCTTCTGCCTTTTTTTTTTTTTTTAATCAGGAAACTATTTATATTTATTTCAGGCTTTGTAATCTTCTCCAACCCACTGTTAAAAAATAACAAACAAACAAAAGAATGCCCAAAGCTGAATGTTGACTCTAACCCCCCTTTTCCAGCCTCCTGCTTAATCAGCCTTGTGGCATATTGGAAAATAGATCATTTAGTTCCGCTCCGTTATTATGGGGGAAAAGAAATCTTACAGTCAGCCTTACGGCACCTCAGTACCTGAAGCCATACTCTAATCTGCAAGGCACACGGGTGTAGAGCAGGCAGGCAATCTCTCATTTCCTTGGGCAGCGCTGTTCCTGGTGACGGGGGACGCTCTGCGTCTCCTCAGGCCCAGCAGCCGCTCTCGCTGCGTTCGCCATCAGACCCCGCGCCATAGCCCAGCCACCTCGGGCACATAACGATGTGTGGGTGTCAAGGAGGAACCAAGGGACTGGTGCAAGGAAATCTGAAATTGCTGGCTTCACCATTAGAAATGCACAGGGCTTAACGTGACAAATGTACACCAAAATTAGCGCGAATGTGGTAGTGCTGCCAGTGAAAGCCACCTGCAACCAAGGCAAATAGCTTCACCCTTAAAATGTCCTGCAGAACACTGCCTGTGGCCTGTCCAGGAGAGTCGCCCGTCTGCAGCCAGAGTTTCAAACCACAGGAGGAGAGAGGTTCAGGAGAGGTCCCTCTGACCTGGAGAAGGCTCTCATCCTCTTCTGGTAAAAACCCACAAAATTCGGTGGTGTCACACCATTTAGGAACAGGATTATGTGATCCCCCGTGGTGGCAGCTGACTGCACTGAGTTAGAGACGGTCCGTTCCGACTGTGTGTTCCTTCAGCAGATTTTCAACTGGCATCCGAGAATGTGAGATTGGTGATGAACAAGCCCCAAATTACATTAATGACAAAGTGATAATGGCTTTGAACTCGTTGTGGTTTGGCTCTTTCACATGTTGTTAATTAACATTCTAATAGCAAAATAAACAAACGTAAATACTGCCTGACAATGCTGCTAAGAAACATCAATAGAGATTGAAGAATTAATTAAAGTGGGAAAACATTATCTGAGGAAGGACTGAGATGGAACTTTTTGCTTTGAAAAAGGTAAAGCTGACCATTCCTTGCTCTGTCTTTTTTTTCTCTGGGCACTGCCTTTATCCATGCATACAACTACTACATTAACTGACTGCCCTTAGAAAGCTGACATGAGAACAGTGTTTTTCTGGTCAAAAATGACGGAGGCATCCTAAAAATAATTACATTAAAATGTAAGAAAGTGGCACCAAGTCCTGATTCCCTTATATTTCACAAAACTCTGAAGCCAAGACAAAGACAGTGAAGCATTTCTGGACCTAGCCAGCAAGCAAAATCTTGTTATTTTAAGCTGTTTTTCAAACTAAATCAATTTCAGGGACTGAGATAGCTCTGGCTGTTCATTGTGTACTGGCCAGAGATCACGGCTATCCCTGGGTTTGCTGGAGTGGCTGCGTGCACGCGTGTGAGTAACGGGCAGCGCTGATGCAGCGCCCAGGGCTCAGCGTGTTCGGTGACGAGGCAGCAGCGTCAGCTCGGAAATCATCACGTCCTCTACTGGGAGGCTGCGTCCTGCCGCAGATAACCAAAACCTGACCTAATAAAGCCTTTTCCCCCTCCAAGTCCTGCTCTGAAGAACACCTCCCGGCTCGCCGTGCACGGCCGAAGGGCCGGTCAGCCGGGGCGGGGAGCAGTGGCTAGCGGGGTGCTGCGGGGGCGAGCGGGGTGTCGGGGTGTGCGATCTCTGCGGGCGCGGTCCGTGAAAAGCCGTGTT
>NW_010160963.1:14542-14890 GCF_000695765.1 Mesitornis unicolor | reverse complement strand
TACGGCGACTGCAGAGCCGCAGCACAAGGAAAGGCTGATTTAGGAATACAGACACGTAAGCAAGGCAGAAACCCCACCTCCCTGTGATTGTCTGAGAGGGATCAAATGGGTGGGAACGCCACAGAGGCACCCTCCTCCCCGCGTAATTGTCACTATCACAGCTGCGGTGGAGAGAGGGGGCGGAGAGCGGATGATGCAAGGAGCTTGGCGCGGTGTGTAGCATCGCCAGACCGCCCCCTTTCCTAAGAGGCGAGCAAGCGCTGGAATGCACGGGCGGGAGTGCGGCTCCATGCGCCATCGCCACCGGGTGTGCGGAGCCGGGACGCTGCGGCTGCCGGTGGTGGCGGG
>NW_010160963.1:0-14494 GCF_000695765.1 Mesitornis unicolor | reverse complement strand
CTGCGCTCCGTCGCGCCCGGCCTTCCCACCCTGCGCGCAAAGTCCGTCCCGCAGCTACGCGACCGGCTCCAACCGCGCCGGCTCTTAGTCGCTTGTTTTCAGAGCTCATTACTAAGAGTAATTAAATGGTCATAACTTCCCCAGCCTTAACCCTATTTAGTAGATAAAGTGGATAATTAAGCATTGTTAGCTCCGTTTTGCATCTATGGAAACTGGTGAGCGAGGCCAACACAAGGTCACCAGGCGACTCTGAGTCAACTCAGAATTATAACACATTGGTTACTAATACCTTCATCCAAAAATGCCAGGATATTGCATTTATTTTTAGGAAGTTATGCATCGAAACTACTATTCCTATCACTGAGAATCTAATGCAGAGAAGTATTACATGAATCAGTCAAATCAAGTCTCTAAGAAGTTGAAATGAGTATTCCTATTTTGTATTTCGTCTGTCAGGTGAGATAACCACCATCTCTTTTTGGACCGTAACAGTTTGATGCCGCTAATTGTTCTTATATGTACATCCTTGTACTAACAGATAACGAAGCAGGCAAATGTGACAAAGCTGATACCCGGCCCGTGGAACTGAGTTGTAAATGTTATTTGTAGCTGACTCGGTAGAACCACAAACCCCTGACACTTGTTCTCCATGGGGGTTTTTCATCTGTGTTAACAGCAGCGACAGCTCGACAGTGTCCAACAAACCTCTCCTCTCCCCCGAGAGCGCCTTCCTGAGCTGCCCGTGAGCCCCCGGGACCGCGTTTCCAACGCCGCATCCTTCGGGCTATGTATAGCTCCATTCCTATGAACCATTATCTCACTTAAAATATCCAGTCGCTGTGCTTCATTCAAAAGTGTTTATCTTGCCCTGACTGCCAGCCTAACGGTGGAATGCTATTTTCAGACTATGAGACAGGCCTAAAGAGAGCTGACTTTTTACAGACCTCTTCCTGATTTTTGTAATACTTGAGTACTTCTGCGAGATACTACAAACTGAAGAGCTCTGTTTATTCAAAATAGGTGAATAAAACTGACAAAATTCCTCTACTTGTGTGTCTCAACCTGGTTTCTAGGGAGTGGAAAAGACTTCAAGTCTTTTTAATTTTTGGCAGACCAGTAAGGCTTCACGGGGCCATCCCGTCTCCCAGTCCTGATTGTTGCCCAAGGCTTTCTTAGCAAATGCATGATTATAGCCACATAATCACAGCAAACATTGCATTTTATACTTCCATTTAAACCTATGAGAAATCTGTGAGAGATGTAAAGGGTAGGGATAGGGAAAGTAATGTGTATGTAATCAAAAGCGTCTTTCAAGATTCACTGAAGTGAAAAAGCCTTTAAAGGACAATTGCCTTTATTAAATGTTCTAAGAGTGTGAAAAACAGAGTTCAAAATCTGCCCCTATATCTATAATTCTTGATGAGGATCATTTCTTGGCAAGTAATTCAGGCGCAATCAGGGGAGATGGACCTGTGCCACGACAGCCAGCACCAGCCGTGGGCTGGCATTCCCTAAATGGGGCCAACACTCAAAACGCAGTTCGGGAGTTAAATGCACTGGGTGGTTTCTTTAAGGTAGGGACAGTCCCACCACTTCATAGTGCAGCATGCTGGAGACATCCAAAAGATTCAGACAGCTTTATTGTTTAAAAAAAAACCCCACACAAAATGCAAACCAACCAACTGAAAGAACTCAAAGACTCGAGAAAAGGAAGCTTTCTAGAAACACAAGAGGCAGCTGGCCATGTGTGAGGGCTGGCCGGTGGCGCAGCAATGCCCCCTCTCCCCCTCGGAACTGCCTCTCCCCTGGCTCCCAATCAGCGCCGCGTTAATTGGATGCCGAGTGATGGAGCTGGCCACCTGGCACCGTCTGGCTCGGGGCTGCCGAGCCACTCCTTGGCAGTGGAGAGGGGAAGGGGCCACCTGGCACTGCCGGGGCTGCAGAGCACCCAGGAGCCCCTGCCAGCTTAGGGCAGCTTTTCTTGGGGTACCGACAGCAGCTCCTCTCTTCTGCTGTGTTCGTCGTTCTCATCACAGCTCGTGTGCTCACAGAGAAACGCCCCACTAATGACCCTCCCTTTACTGTCCTCAGTCTGCTACAGCGGATAAAGAGGCTCCTGCCTTAATTGCTAAATGAGAATAAAACGAGCCTCTCGCCTTCCCCTCCAATTTCTTTAAATCATTCCAAGTTCCCTACCCCCACTCCATCCTGTCTTGCTTTCCACCGTCATTCTCGACACTCCAGATTAAAATTCGTATTAGCTGGTGGGTTTTGCAGTAATTTTTGAATGGCGTAGTTTGTTCGGTTTTTTTTTAATTAGTAAAAATACTGATAAAAATTAAGAATAATACCGAAACGGAGAACTGGACAAGAATAATGTGAAATCAGATTCATGCCTGAAGGCAGGATTCTCCACTTGTCTTGCACCCTGTTTTAGTATTAGCACTTGCAGAACCTCAGTGAGAAAGGCCACAATTTTGATATGATGTTTTTACATTCATTTTGCATATATGTAAATTCCTCCACAAGGAGCAAGGCAATGGAAAATGAAGAATGGGTTGCACAAAAATACATCAGTAAAGAATTCTGGAGTACTGTCAGCGTCACACAGTGAAACATCCTAAGGTATGCTATGAAAATTAATTTTGTTACTTCAAGATCTTAAATAAAAAAGTATTACAAGTACTGAAATTGTCTACTTGATTTCAAATGTACTATGAGGAGGCTCTGCAACGTTTTTAAGCTGGTCTGTGGATACAGTAAGTAGCTAATGTCAAGCTCTTGCATCCATTAAGAATGATCTGAAAATAATGTACTTTGTTAATTGCAATCACTGTACAAGAATTAGATCAGTGATTGGAATAGGGCTATGCTCACTCCTGGTGTGGCTCCGTTAATTTAAACCAAGGACTGATTCATCTGCACCTTAAAGGGCCCGCTCCAGTCAGCTTTAAGGGAGGACTTCCCATCAATGAGGAACTGGATCAGGCCAAGAGGAGGTAACGGTGTCCCAGGGCAGGATCTTCTGAATTCTTAACCAGCCATCGTTTCACTGAAGTCATAGAGACATTTTGATTTACCCAAGAAAAGATTATGGAACTTGTTTTTCTCTTTTCATTGTATGTATGCCACAAATACTGGGGGGAAGTATACTGGAGTTCTAACGTCAGTTTAAACCAATAAAACCTTGGCACCGGGGCTGAGAGAAGCAGCCTCGTGCTTCTCCATCCGCCCATGTCTATGTCTGTACAGACATTTTATTTGTCCCAGCCAAAGTTTTCGTGTAGCCACAAGATGAAATACATCATGAAATGGATCCAGGTAAAAACTAGGGTCATTTTTCACTCTTGGTTAAGCTCATCTCATATTGTTCTCCCATCCATTTGTCACACAAAGGCAGGGAACAGCACGGGGACAGGAGGAGAAGGGGGGATCACTCCTGGCTGCAAGGGCTGTCTCAGGGTAGCTACCACTGACCGTGAAACCGCAAGAGGAACAGCTCACCTCTAGTAACTGTGGCACCACGGAACTGCTCATAGGATTTGCTTAGCAGCAGAAAGAGGTTATGAGATGAAAATATGCACTGAAAAACATCCAGGTGATATTATATTGAGGTAGCAGATGTGGTTAATCCTGAAGAAGACTCTTTCTGTGAAATAATTCAGCTCAGTTTTCCGAATCTGCGTGCTAAGTGCAGCTCAAGCTGTTAGCAATATTGTGAGCACGAAGGTACATATCTACACTGTATTGCTTACACACACACACACACACACAGCGCCTGTGTCTGATAATATATTAATAGACATATGTATTTGCATTCGTGAGTTATCAGGAGTTTACACTTTGTGGTCCAAGATAAAAATATTAGAAAAGAAAGGAAAGGAAGGAAGGTGGTCAGGCAAATTCTCTGGTGATTTGTCACTTTGTCTCCCCTCCTACAGGCTGTTTCGGAGTGTTGGTGCCCTGAGCAACACAACAGTAGCTGAGACAAAATGTCCATGCTTTAATTCACGTCCAAAATCCGAGGGAAGCTGTCTGTCAGAAGCAGGCGTTTAGACAAAGTGCTGGTGTCTTCTGAGAAGTACAACAGCTACGTGCTTCCGTGGCTCCGAACTTTCCTGGCGTTAACCTACTTATCCTTTTTTTTTTCTTTCCAATTTTCATAATAGCCTTGTAATTATAAGAAGAATATCTCTCTGCAGCGTAAAGGTAGAAGAAAGTATTTCAGATATTCATTAAGACAGGAATGAATGTTAAACTAATCAAGCTGCTGTCTTCACATTATTTTTAACCTTTTTTTCGCCGGACAACTGATTTTCCCACATCCATGCTGGAGAAGGTTTCAGGAAACCCTTACTGCTCTTTAGGCAGCCCTTACCAGCCTGAGCACCACGTCTGACTGCCTCTGAGCAGCGTTTCCTCCCCTTTACCTGGTGAGCCTCTGCCAACAAAAGCACTGCCAATTCTCATAAGAATTTACAGGTGAGTCAGGAGCCTACGCACCAAACCGCACCGAACAGCACTGAACAGCACCAAACCAGGTAAAGCTCAGGCATCCCCAGCCCCTGGAAGAACGACCCTGTCCGTCAGAAGTCTCCTGCAGAGCAGCATCGCTCCCCTGTGCATCACCACACCAAATGCCCCTAAGGTCGCAGCAGAGCTCCCTTGGAAAGCGGGGACAAGAAGGCAGTGCAGTGCAGCTGGCTCTCGGTGCTGACTCGTGTGCGTTTCCACCCTCTCCGTGCAGGACCGATACCTGCTCCTGGTAGCAGTGTCTCATCACTGCTGGACGATGGAGCTTTCACATTGCAGAACTTCCTGCTTGCTTATTTGACCCCATTCCCTCATTCTGGCTTTACAGCCATGTGCCACTTCACTTTGCTCCTCTTTGTGTCTCGCAGTTTATAAACACTGGACTACTAATACTAAAAAAAGGAAAAAATCCAGAGATTTTAGCTGACTTTCAGTTTCAGGTGTCTAAATGTCAGGCTACAAGAGGCTCTCCGGTGCTCCCAAGTTATTGGGTGTCAGCTCACTGGCACCCAGCTCCTTCCAGCGCGCTCAGCTGGCTCTGCTCTCTGATCCCAGAGTGCTTTCCACTCCTCTGACTGGCGATGCATCCCCTCAGCAAGGGCCCACATTATTTTTAAATCATCAGCTGGTAAAGGGCTGCTGAATAAGTACGATGGTCATTTCCAGGCGGGACGTTTAGCGCTGCTGGTGTTTTATTTTCCCCATCCAGGTGCCAGTGGAATACTTGTGGCTGTTAGCAAACAGGCCTTGAAGAATTCCAGCTGTGGGCAGGGATGATGGGAACGGTGGGGCCGGGGAGTTGTTCCTTACCAGTTGCTTACCATTGCTGCTCCTCAGTGCTCGCAGCAAACGCAGCACTCATCTCCTGGTTTTGATACTCACTGCAGGGACTGTGAGCAGCTAAATTTCAGTTCCCTGTAAAAGGTTGTTTTTCTTTAACTGGTCTGGCAGGCCAGGAATAGCTCTGTGCGCTCTAATACATACAGTATTGCAAGTAATGACAGATAATGCTATCAAGGTCTTTTCCTAGAATATAGGGATTAACTCACCTCATTAAAATGCACACATTCTCCATAGCATAATGCAGTACTACTTCAGGACAACTGTTTAAACCAGCCAGAAGATAATATGTTCTGTGAGAAATAGGATGATCCCTAGCTGTGCTCGTACTTCCCTATATTCAGTTTTATAATCTTTTTAGATTAGTACATAGATACCATAGCACTGAGCACTTTTAAAAACCTAAAATAGACTACATTAGCTTAAATTTCTGGGTAGTAAAGAAACTCAAGAGCAGAGAAACATAATTAACTTGGAGCATGGAAGACTCCCTGGTGGGAAAAACACCCTGAATTACAAGGAAGTTTGTACCAAGTACCTCCCAGTGAACACAGAACCTGGCAGGTTTTGTGCCCTGAAGACTGAGGTCTTAGGTTGAAGGTGGAAAGGTTTTTGTTTTATTTTCCCTTGAGCTTTGCTTGTAGACATTTAATACTTTAAAAATACATTTTAAAACACATTTGCTTCAGAATCAAGCTCTTAGACCGGTATTTATCAGCTGTGTGAATGCCTGTTCCTACAGGCTACAGAAAGGTGAATCTTACAGAACCGGCTGTTGATCTATTAAAGCTGAAAATTTTGAAGTCCAGACTCCCATAGCAGTTATTACTGTCTCACCATAATTTAATTTCTTTTTAACAGACTCACCTAACTCAATTATTCTGGCATAATATGTCAATCACTTGCCCTCCCAACACTGTTTGTTGTTTATTATGGTTACATTGCCAACTTAAAACAAAATGCAGACATTTCTTTCAGCTGTGTGACGTACCATCAGCCTGATGAATTTTAAGTCCGAACAAATAAGAGTCCTAGGAAATATTGCTATGGGCAGAAACAGCTTTGCAAACCCAAACCTCTCATTTCTGCAACTCTCAGCCTCTGCTGCCTGGTCAGGACCTTTGCCTGTTTTACATCCTCTGAACAAATCCTTAAAAGAAGCAAATTGTTTGTTCGTTTGTTTTTTGAAAAATTCCAGAGTAGCTCTGCAAATACCACATTTTGGAAAACTGCTACAGATGAGATGTGTCACAGTTCATGTCCATAAAGCTTCCTCTTTATCAGTACGTCAGACATCTTAAGGGCATTTTGTATTGCCTTGTGCCATACAATGACAAAAGTGTTCTGACCTGGTATATCCTCCTGCTTAACAATGAAAACGCTGCCATACAAGAGGAAGAAGTGAATACAGATAACACAATGAAGCCTGAAAACGGGGACAGAGAAAACTCTCCAGGCCAAATGGAAACCTACTGGGATTCTGTACGTAAACGAAGGAGGAGTTCATTCCCATTTTTTGAAGAATTAGTAAATCAGTCTCAATCAGAAATTCTTCTCAATTCCAAATCTGAATTGTCAGATAACGTTGTACTCCCTTTTTTCATAGAGAGCTTTTAAAACCGTAGAACTCAGTCTTTATCAATTTTTTCAGGTAACACACATTAATTTAATGACATTTGCTTCGAGTTTCCTATTTGGAATGAATCCAGAAAACACAGTGGTGAGTCAGGGACAATTAATCCTTTCCAAAGCATTCTTAATTAAGTGCACTTTCTAACCTGGCCAAAAAAAGTCACATCCTGAAATGCGTCTTTTTCTACTTATACATAAACACAATAAGGGCACCGAGAGCACCAAGTTATGCTTAGAACAAATAAGAGAAGTACACCCAAGGTCTGAGAAGGCACTTGAGCCAGTAGACTGCGAAGGGACGTTAACTTTCTGCTATGAACACCACAGACCAGTCGGATGATTAACTCTGTGAAGTCACCTAGAGCTTCACCACTGGTTTGGAAAGCGATTTTTTCCAGTACTTGCTAATATTATTTTTGTGGTAACGGTGGTAAAAAGGCTACGGTTCCTGTGTCCTTGTGCGCTATGCTATGGAGAACAGCCAAATTCCACTGCAGTGTTTCATTCCTGGCTAGCATAATCCTGAATCACAGCACAGCTAACGACTGTAGCTGCATTCAGAAAGTTTCATTTTAAGCATGTGTCAAACATATAATGAGACTGGGGCGTGTGAGTATCTGAGCACGGGCTGCTCGTGGTACATTCTTACGTACGTGAATCACGAGGCGTTGTGAGCCACCTACCTCCTGGGAGTCGGGGCGCTCCAGTGCTCCTTCCTATCCGAAACAAACCTGGAGCATCTTTACAAAAGCTGTCAGCAGGACCAGCACACGTCTATTCCAACTCCTAAGCCTTCTAGCGAGACCAATAACATTCATGATGTTACTGAGGAACAACAGTTGAGAATTTTCTATTCTAAAAGGGAATGTGAATTTTCTGCTAATAATAAACATTCTAAAAGGTAAAAATGAAGCATCAGTATGGCATTTGCAGTTCTGAATAGCTCTAATTTTTGTAAAATGTTGCTTATTTTAATGGAGGAATAGATTGACAGTTTATTAAAGTTTGGAACGGGTTTGTTAGTTAAATATGCTAGGCAAAGAGCATTCAATTTGCCTTTAAGAGGTAAATATTTCTGTCCAGGATTGTATTTTTGTCTAGAAGACATGTAAGACTAAAAATCATCCGTCAAGTAGCTCCTGAGCAGGCCTCCTGTGTACCTGAGCACACCACACCTGAGCTCTCCTCCGTCAGCAGGTAACAGCTCCAGCGGCCGAACCCCTCGTCCTCTGGAGAAGCAGCAGCTCCTGACGCCAGCTCAGCTCTGGGGGCACCTGAGCAGGACAGCAAGGGGAGACATCAGCGCGACACGAAATGATTGCACTCGGTAGCTGCTGATAAACGTCCTTTACAACAGCCACGAGTCACAGGTCCTGTAGAGCTTCTCCACTGCCCACATCTATATTGGAAATGACGTTACAAATAACGTGCCTCTAATTTTCATGGATGGGCTAACTAAAGACATCTGTACCACTGGAGCTGTATTTAGAATGCTGCAGCATCCTCGGGGCAGAGGCCGTACTTCCCTGCTGTTTGACAATATTTGGTGCAACTGATTTCTGCTGTAAAAGCAGAACTTCAAAGAGTTTCCGATGATTCTGCAATAACAAACTGATACGTATGGCTGAAAATTGTTTAGAGGAAATAAACTCTTAACTTAGAAGCAAATCCCCAATTTCTATGTGGTATATGTAAACAATAACATTATAAAAGCATGAAAAATAAGTTGAGAACATCTTTTAATATCGGGTTGACTGCAATGAAACTACCCTTGCTGTATGATGATGATGTTAACTGCAAACAATGTCGTTCAGCATTGCCAGCAGTGCTTTATTATTTCAAGTGAAAAGAACCACAGTGAAAGGCATTCAGAAGTGGGGTGGATAGTGTCAGCAGTGACACCGTCCATAATACACATGACTATAATTAGCAATGGAACTTAAGGAATTATAACAGCAACATATTTGCTTTGGTTTTAACTGTGCTTTTGACTCAGCAGCAATTCAATTGATATACTTGGCAGAAAAGTTTATTTCGGTCTTTTTTAAAATCTAAACCCATTAGAAGGAGAAATGCTGTGACCAAAGGTAAACACTTCAATGCAGAGAGGGCCTTGCAAACTCCTCCAGAAGGCAGTTTAATCCAAATCTGGGATAACCATGGATTAAGAATACCTCAATGGTAGTTTGTGCTCCCCTCCTGTAATACAACCTCACGCCAATGAGCTTTGGACCGACTTCCCCAACCGTCAGACTGGCCACCTCTGACATTATCATTGCTTTTTCTACTCTCACACACAAATTTGTGAAGCAGCCTTACATCGCTGCTTCTACCCATCCTCGGCTCCTTGTGTTTCGTGATGAGGTGTGATTTGTAAAGGTTACAGGTGTGAACGGGAAGGTGATGCTGAGGCACAGCACGCAGAGTACGTCCAATTTTGCTTAACTGCAGTCGCAATACGCTTAGAAACCTATCTGTGAGATCGATGAGTGATTTATCTGAGCTAAAGTATCTCCACGTGCATTTGCAGCAGTTTTGCATGCAAATCAGGTACTCATGCACACAAATCATTCTGGTTAGCTGCAGGAGCCTATGATGACCTGATCTGCATGCTCAGCTGTAGCACATCTCTGAATTAGCACGAAAACTGAGTGCATCTTTTGGATGCAAACGTGCACGCCCAACTCAATCGGAAGGCGGATCTTTTATTATCCCTGCATTACTTTACTGTACTTTTAATTGGGGGGTACATGCAACTGGCATTCACTTTAACTCATAAAAAC
This sequence comes from Mesitornis unicolor, assembly GCF_000695765.1. Taxonomy (NCBI): domain Eukaryota; kingdom Metazoa; phylum Chordata; class Aves; order Mesitornithiformes; family Mesitornithidae; genus Mesitornis; species Mesitornis unicolor. The sequence goes on along the minus strand of NW_010160963.1, from coordinate 4,706 downwards.
ATTCTGAAGATATAAGGAATAATTAGCTGAAATTATTAAATAAAAGTTTTAAAAATAAGTACATTCATCCTTTGAATGAGTGTAATTCTCATACAAATTTTTAAAAAATTTGGAACGGAAAACATCTTCTTGTACAGGAATAAATATCTGCAATTAATATGCATGTTAAAAACTTTGTCAAGGTTATTATACGCAGTACTTGTTTTCGCAGCATCACAAAAAAGGACGCTTTTAATACCCGTGTGGGGACAGAAGAGGCTGAATGTGAGGCACAGCAAACGCTGATTACACCCTCACTAAAGCACTAAACAGCCAGCAGATGAACTGTGACTTCAGATGAGCCAGGCACGCAACTGTCAGGCAGAGCTGTGCTCCAAAGGTGAGCGATGACGTCTGTGTCGGTGCTCTGCCAAGGTACAGCCAGCAGCCCCGGCACAGAAGGGCTGCGGGAATGCGCCTGTGCCTGGACTGTCGTCCTCTGGCCCTAGGAAAGGAGCTGCTGCACTAGCACACGAGTTCGAAGAAGGATCCATGTGAAAATAATATCCACAGAAATACAGACTGTCGGAGCAGAGCACAGAGAGATAACGTGGTCACTGGTACTAGCAGAAACTATTTATAACTATAGTTAAGTTGAGAAGCAAAATGGAATGAATACAGGCAGGTGACCTTCTAGTGCTGAAAATGAAGACTTGCTGAAAAATTAATTTTCACTTTCTTTATAGTAAACCTGAAATAATATACATAATCATAAATTTGAAAGGGGTTTTTCTACGGTGAAGGGTGAAGTCTTTGCACAAGGCGCAGGTTCTCAATACTGAAACACATTAGAGACCAGATTTGTTGATCTTCTCTTCCTTTTAATGCTATTAAGAAGGTCAGGTAGAGAGGGATGCAGTTACAGATTGTCCTCTTCCTTATGCTGATAATATGTAGGAAAGGCCACAGGAATTCTGGAAGTAGGGTGTCTCAAATCTGAATATACATTTAAAAGGAATCTGGATGCTTTCATGCTATGCTTCGCATTGGGAGCACAGCATTTTCCCACACGGAGGTATTTTATCTCTGTTTTGGTTGCAAAACATATTTGTTTTTCAATATCTTTAAGTGGTATTAAAATTCGAAAATAGACAATGGCAGGAGCTTCTGCGTGTCCTTCCACCCATAAAACCAAGGTGGACGAATTTGCAGTTCTGGAGGCCAGTCCTGCTTGAGCCGCAGAGAAGTCACTGTTCACCATGAACAAAAAGATGAGAAACTTCTCACTTCTGGTGATTTATTCCAGTGACAAGGTTAATGACAGAGGCAGACATGCCCACTGACTCATTAAATTGAACGGCAAGACACAGCTAGAAGTTAATTTTCCTTTGGTATGTGCTTAGGCACCTAGGTACGACAGTATTTGTGTCACCGGAATTTATTCCCAGCCTAAAACTGAGTCGATCCTTCCGTTCAAAGCTGTGGAGGCATTTTCATGTATCTTTTCATCTTCCCAAGCTTGGGAACACAAGCACTTGGAACAGCTCCTGTCTTTTGCAGGTCAGGCACAGGATGGACTTGCGAGATGGAAATTAGTTGATTGCAGTGGTACAGTCGCTACGGATGTTTTGCTCCACAAATACGTACACACGCAGAATATTAATGGCAACTTTCATTCACAGGCAACGTATGAATTATCAATGAACAAGGTTTTCAGCGTCTAGCAGAAATCTTCTGGCAAGGTTTGATGTAATGCTTTGAAATATGCGGTCTCCAGTGTAGTAGATAGAGCTGTGTGTGCCACCCCATATGGTAGAAAATACACGGGAGAAGCCTGGCTCGCTCTGAAGAGTGGCTCTGCACGTTGCAAACATTTACTTTAGGAGTGCCCTGAAGAAAAATTTGAAGCTGGAATCAGAAGGAGCTATGCAACTCGGACCCGCACATCCCCGCTGAGGCGGACGGGATGTGTTTTCTATGAGCCACGTACACTGTGCAATCAAGGAATCTGTCAAGGAAAATGGGCTCTGAGACTCCTCACAGTTCAGCCAAGCAGAGATTTTTTTTGGTCCCAGTATCAAGTAATGATATTACAAGGAACGCCACCTGTAAAAGGAGAATAAAGCACCTGTGTCATAAAAGTGCTGGGAAGATTCTTTAATCTCCATGAAATGGATTTAATTTCTTGCACTGGCTCTGTGGCCAAGGGGAAAGCTGTGGCTGTTGTTTGCTTTGACTTCGGCAAGGCTTTTGACATAGCCTGCCAGTCTCTTTGCAGCCAAACTGGTGAGGTACAGACAGGTAGACCGCATGGGTGTGGGAAAGGCGGCTGAGCCATCAGCTCAAAGGCTCGCGATCCGCAGGTCCGAGTCCATGGGCTGTAGGGTGCAAACTACACACACACCACCACCGAGCGGGTGGCTACGGGCAGTTAACCCCAGTGCAGAGCAGCTCCCTGCCCTGCTGACAGAGCGACCGGAGGCTCTGAGCTACGTCCAGGCCCAGCACATCAAAAACAAAGGAGCCAGTGACTGTGTGCCTCTTAAGAGATAAGAAAATTTACTTAGCACGTTTAAAAATTAGAAATATGTTAATTGCCAGGGAACAATTTAAGAGGCTACAAGTGACCACTGGCTAATACCCCCAGGACTCAGAGTACGGGGAACAACGATCTCCAGTTGGACACATTATTTTAGCGTGTCCCCAGGCGGCATGAAGCAGCGTGTGGGTTTGCAGCTTGGATCCACTGTGCTTGTCATGTTGACGTGTCTGTGAAATGCCACTGACAGCGCCTTACGTGGGAACTGGCAACGTCATCTCTGCCGCGGAAGGCAAGTGCGATTGCCAGCAGTGGGCACAGAAATTTAGAAACACTGGGTGGAAAAAACCCCGGTATGGCCAGAGCCAGTCCTCTCTTCTGGAGTTGCTGAACGCTCCCTTGAAATGTTGGTTTGGGACGCTGACACGTGCTGCTCCGTTTGGAATGCTTCTCATTAGCAAAAGGATCAGATCCACACTGGATCTTCTCCTCACGTGAAATTTGCCCTACTGACCTATCCAACTGTTTATCTCACGATATATTGAATTCATCAGTTATATTGAAACCGAATTACTTCATACTTTCAGTCCACTTTGAACGTCAGCAGTGTATTTGGGAATATCCGCGATACCATCATCTCTGGGTGTAAACTACAAGAGATGTTCAAGGTTTAACCAGATCTAAACTTGTCATCTCGTCAATCCAAAACACAAGTTAAATGCAGGTTCATACTCCAAATTTGTCCTGGATGCTCCTGCAGTTGTGCCTTGTGCACTGGGTTTAAATAGCCCTCTCCTGCCTACTGCTGCGTAACACAATGTAAACGAAAAGGCAGGGACTACGTGCTAAACCAGAGCACTGCAGTGTCGAGTGCACCCACGCAGAATCGTTACACAGATTTCGGATCTTAGCAATCTCGGTTGCTCCTTGCAACAGAAACAGATAAAACCGGACAGCTTCTCATTAGGAAATTTTCATTGTCCCTTGAAGTTTCTTCAAGTTTGTGCTGTACAGATAATTTCACATGTGGAGTTACTTGCTTCCTCAGATCAGCATTTCAGACAACTTTATGGCCCGCACTAAATGTTGTGTTACGCTGTTACGCCTGCCAGCACTAGAGGTGACTTTGGTCACTGGTCTCTGATAGTGACACATGTAACTGTTTCCTGTAAGAGCAGGGCTTTCTGTTTTGCATCTCCCTTTACTGCCGTCAAGCAGTTACACGTGTTGGCCCCGCTGCCAGCTCACGTTGGTCTTTTACCAGAGAATTTTGCAGAGCACCTGGGTCAGGCCTGCTGTCACTGACAGACAGACCAGTGCAGACCGTAAGGACTACAAAATCAAAACCAGAGAGCGTTTGGCTTCTGATGCACGCAGCTGCTTGACTGCGTGTGTCAAACAGCAACCGAGGGAGGTGGCAGCCCATTTCTCCAGGACTCTGGACTCTTGTGTCAGGCACTTCCTGCGTGTACATGGATTAAATTATCAGTGGTCTGTGCCTCAGTTTGCCATCAGGAACACTGACAGATTAAACTAAGGGTATTTTGAGATTTAACTAAGTGGGGTTAGCAAAAGAGTATGAAAACATTCTATTCCAATTGTAAAGCACGCTCTTTCTCGTACTGGGAATGTGCACTAGCAAGATGCACGGGGCCACGCCAGGCTCCTGGATCCCCAGTCACGCAGGGTAACGGTCACAAATGATACGCATGCTTCTTTCAGGTCTGGTAACTCTGGGTCTGCGGGACAAGGTTACTCACTAAAAATAGAGCCATCTCAGGAGCGGATTCCACACGAGCCAGAACGCACCAGAGCAGCGCATCTGTGCGGTGAGACCAAGGCCAACAGCCCCCAGGGCAGCTCCACTGGGGCTTTCCTCGGCAGTTGCCAGCAGCAGCTCCCCCACGGCCATCCGCTCACCGCTCTCGCCACTGCTTCGCCCAGCACCAGTGCAGACACCCCCTTCCACGACGCGGTCACACCGAGCCATCTCCAGGCTCCATCATTCAGGGGCAGGTATTTACTTTGCCTTTTTATTTTTGCTGTTTCTAGCCCCTTCAGCGGTATTAGTCTCTTCCCCGATATTTACAGCTTTTTGGCCACTCACAGACATCACTAACGCAGCTCCACCACTAATTAAAACACTGATGAAGAACAGAACGGCTGTACTAGTGACCGGGAGAAGAGG
>NW_010160962.1:420-816 GCF_000695765.1 Mesitornis unicolor | reverse complement strand
CCCGGTTCCGCCAGCCCAAGCAGGGTTTCGGGAAACGCCGAGCTGGCACCAGGGCCCCCTACGCCACCGGAGCCCACGATGGAGACTGAAACCTCAAAACCCCTTTCCAGGGAAGGGAGAGTGTATTGTGCGGGAGACTGCTGCTGAGAGTGAGCTGAAACGTGGCTGAGGGTGCTATGGGGCACAGGATGTTGTCTGCCTCTGGTTCTCCTTGCACTTCACTCGGAGTGACCTTGTTCCTCCCACGCTCCTCACACCACCACGCACTTTGGCCCCACGCTTTGATCCCTGCCCTGCAGGACACACAATGGCCTGGCCTGGAGCTGTGTACTCGGGTACAGCCCAGTGCTCAGAGCTCGTTTTCCCTGGGCAGGGACGGAGCTGCCCTGGCTGGCG
>NW_010160962.1:0-390 GCF_000695765.1 Mesitornis unicolor | reverse complement strand
CCACAAGCCTGCAGACAGCACACACTCCTGGCTTGGCCTCGCACCAAGAGGCTGACACTCGGCCAACCCAAAATTAGAGTGTGACTGGCCATGGGTAGGGAGAGTCTGTCCCAGGAAGACTTCTTGTCGCCCTGTGTGTGCTCTGCCTGATTCAATGCTAGGTGGGCTTTGTCTTACCTAATGCCAACCCTGAACACTTAGACAGCCAGGCAAACGTTCTCCCCAGAGCAAAGGGCATCAAGAGGAAGACAGCTGAAACCATTGCCATGAAGACACAACAGGCAGTGACAGTTGGAGCAGACAGAGAGAGCAAGGGAGAGCGAAGCAAGTCCCGTGTCATTAAAGGAACAGGAGCTTTTGGATGCTCTGCTGGCCTGTATGGTGCAGGGC
>NW_010160961.1:0-320 GCF_000695765.1 Mesitornis unicolor | reverse complement strand
TATCCAATATTGGTAAGGGAGTTTCTTTGGATCATGGCATACAATCCTCTCTTCTTCTTTGCATAAAGCATATTGGGTTTGGTTATAAATGTAGTCTCTTATTTTCTGGCCTTTGCAGTCATAAATGGTATGATAAACCAGGGTCTGGGAACTTATTTGTCTGTTTTTAGTAGTTATTATACATTGACTACAGTTGTTTGCCATAACCAGAGTCAAGGAGCTCACCCCAAGTAGGACCGGAAGAGGTCCGGTCAGGGCCATAGTGATCGGCGGGCACAGCCCAAAGGGGGTGCAGCCCCTGGCAGACCTTTCAAGCCCCA
>NW_010160960.1:3555-4760 GCF_000695765.1 Mesitornis unicolor | reverse complement strand
TAAAAATTGGGGGGTGGGGTATGGGGAGACCCCTCCCCCACCCCTGAGCCTCAATTTGGGGGGAAAACCCCGAGATTTGGGGGCTTTGGGGCCCAGGATCCCTCCAAACCCCCAATTTTTGGGATCCACTGAGGGAATCCCCTCCCCAGAACCCCTCAGAAAGGGGGGAAATGTGCAAAAATGTGGCCTGGGAGTGGGAAACGCCCCGATTTCAGCTGGGATCTACTGGGATCCGCTGGGATCTGGTCGGGATCCACTCGTAGCTCCTTGGAGAAGAGGATCTGGGGGGGATCTGCTCCCCAAAAGGCCTCAAAAGCAGAGAAAAATGGGACAAAAGTCCGCCAGCCGTGCAACAGGCTGCTGTTTCTGTTGGGATCCACTGGGATCTGTTGGGATCCACTCCTGTTTCCTTGGAGAGGACGCTCTCCTGCAGGGAATCCCCTCAAAAGCAGGGAAAACCAGGCAAAAATCACCCCCAACAGAGGAAAAAACCCCAGTTTATACTGGGATCTGCTGGGATCAACTGGGATCCACTCACATCTCCTTGGAGAGGAAGATCTGCAGGGAATCCTGGCCCCAAAACCCCTCAAAACCAAGGAAAACCAGGCAAAGATCCCTCCCCTGGAGATGAGAATGCCCAAATTCTACCGGGATCCACCAGGATCCGATGGGATCCAGTGGAATCTGTCAGGATCCGCTCCTGTTTCCTTGGAGAGGATGCTCTCCTGCAGGGAATCCCCTCAAAAGCACGGAAAACCAGGCAGAAATCACCCCCAGGAGGGGAAAACCCCCAATTTCTACCGGGATCTGACTGGATCCACTGGGATCCACTGATGTCTCCTTGCAGAGTAAGCTCTCCGGCAGGGAATCCACTCAAAACCAGGGCAAAACAAGCAAAAATCACCCCCGGGAATGGAAAAATCCCCAGTTTCCACTGGGATCTGATGGGATCCACTGGGATCCGTTGGGATCCACTGATGTCTCCTTGGGAAATAAGGTCTCCCAGAAGGAATCTCACCCCCAAAACCCCTCAAAACATGGGGAAACACCCCTGAAGAGAAGAAACACCCCAGTTTCCACTTGGATCCGATGGGATCCAGTGGGATCCGTTGGGATCCACTGATGTTTCCTTGGGAAATAAGGTCTCCCACGGGGAATCTCACCCCCAAAACCAGGGAAAACAACCCCCAGTAGTGGGAAACTCC
>NW_010160960.1:2513-2947 GCF_000695765.1 Mesitornis unicolor | reverse complement strand
TTCACTGCGGAAGCGCCAAAAATGCCGTTTTTCACCCCAAAATATTTGGTTTGGCCCCAAAATCCACAGTTTTGGCCACAAAAAACCCCATTTTCACCCTAAAAACCCCGGGTTTGTCCTCAAAAACCCCATTTTTCCACCCCAAAACATTTGATTTGGCCCAAACCCCCACGTTTTTGGCCACAAAAACTTCACTGCGGAAGCGCCAAAAATGCCGTTTTTCACCCCAAAATATTTGGTTTGGCCCCAAAATCCACAGTTTTGGCCACAAAAAACCCCATTTTCACCCTAAAAACCCCGGGTTTGTCCTCAAAAACCCCATTTTTCCACCCCAAAACATTTGATTTGGCCCAAACCCCCACGTTTTTGGCCACAAAAACCCCATTTTTCACCCTAAACCCCCAGATTTTTCACCCCCAACAACCCACCCACAC
>NW_010160960.1:0-2390 GCF_000695765.1 Mesitornis unicolor | reverse complement strand
TTCCCCCCCAAAAATCCCAATTTCTCACCTCAAAAACCCCCATTTATCTCCCCAAAACCCCCATTTCTCCCTCAAAAATCCCCATTTCTCGCTCCAAAACCGCCCATTTTTCACCTCAAAACTCCCTTTTCCTCACCTCAAAACCCCTCATTTCCCACCTCAAAAATCCCCCATTTATGCCCCCCAAAATCCCCATTTCTCACCCAAAATGTCCTATTTCTGCCCTCAACAACCCCCCGTTTTTACCTCAAAAATCCCAGTTTCTCACCTCAAAAAAATCCCCACTTATTGCTTTAAAAAAATCCCCATTTCTCACCCTCAAATTCCCATTTTTCACCTAAAAAATCCCCATTTATAGCTCAAAAAATCTCTATTTGTGTTAAAAATCCCTGCTTATCCCCAAGATCCCTCTTTATCGCCTTCAAAAATCCCCAATACCTCAAAAACCTCCATTTTTTGCTCCAAAAACCCCCTATTTCTCCCCCAAAATCCTTCTTTTTTCACCCCAAAATCCCTATTTCTTGCCTAAAAAAATCCCCGTTATGTCTAAAACCCCTGTTTAATCTCAAAAATCCCCATTTTTGGCCTCAAAATTCCTGTTCCTCACCTCCAAACAATCCCAGTTTCTGCCTTCAAAGATCCCTATTTTCCCACCTCCAAAACATTCCCACTTCTCGCCTCAAAAATCCCCACATTCCCCCTCAAAAACCCGTGGATTGCTCAAAAAATCCCCATTCCTCACCCACAATTTCCTATTTCTGCCCTCAAAAATCCCCTTTTGCCTCAACTTCCTATTAATCCCCCCCAAATCCTTATTTCTCACCTCAAAAACCCCTTTTTCACCTCAAAACCCCCCAGTTATCGCTCCACAAATCCTTATTTATCCCCCTAAAAAAATAAAATCCCGATTTCCCCCCTCAAAAATTCCAATTTCTCACCCCAAATTCCCATTTCTCACCAAAAAATCCCCTTTTTGCCTCAAAACTCCCCACTTAATGACCTCAAAACTCCCTTTCTTACCTCAAAAAAAGCCAATTTCTCACCTCCAAAAAATCCCCATTTATCCCCTAAAAATCCCCATTTTTCACCCCAAATCCCCTATTTTATTGCCTAAAAAACCCCCATTTGTCCCTCAAAAATCCCCATTTATTGCTCCACAAATTCCTATTGCTCACTTCAAAAAAATCCCTGCTTATCCTCCTAAAAAAATCCCGTTTCTCCCCTCAAAAACCCCCATTTTTCACCTCAAAAATCCCCATTTCTTCCCCCAAAAAATCCGTTTCTGCCCTCAAAAATCCCCATTTTTTTGCCTCAAAGAAAATCCTATTTATCCCCCCAAAAATCCCCATTTCTCACCTCAAAACTCCCAATTTCTCCCCTCAAAAATCCCCATTTCTCGCTCCACAAATCCCTATTTCTCACTTCAAAAAAATCCCCATTTATCCCCCTAAAAAAAAAATCCCAGTTTCTCCACTCAAAAAATCCCAATTTTTCTCCTCAATAAATCCCCATTTATCGCTCCAAAAATCCCCATTTCTTACCTTAAAAATCCCCATTTCTCCCCTCAAAAATCCCTATTTCTTACCTCAAAAAAATCCCAATTTATTACCTCAAAAATCCCCATTTCTCACCTCCAAAACCCCCAATCACCTCAGAAATCGCCACTTCTCACTCCACAAATCCCTATTTCTCACTTCAAAAACATCCCTATTTATCCTCCTAACAAAAATCCCCATTTTTCACCTCAAAAATCCCCATTTCTCCCCTCAAAAACCCCCATTTATCACTCCAAAAATCCCCATTCCTCACCTCAAAAAATCCCCATTCCTTCCCTCAAAAAACTCCCAGTTTCTCCCCTCAAAACCCCCCTTTCCCACCCCAAAACCCCCCTGGTTCTCACCCCTCTCGGTCTCGTCCAGCTCGAAGTAGAAGCACTCCCTGAGCCGCGGCTCCTCCGCCCAGGTCACCGTCTTCTTTTTCCGCCCTTTCTTCCCTGTTTGGCCGCTTTCCGCTGCGTTTTCGACCGCTTTGGGGTCTCCCCCCCCTTCCGCGGAGCCTGGGGGGCGATGCGGGGTCGTTATCGGCACATTTGGGGTCGTTATCGGCACATTTGGGGTCGTTATCGGCACATTTGGGGTCGTTATCGCTCGTTACTTCACCGCCCGGCGGCGCCGCCACAGCCCGCGGCCGCCATTTTGGAGCCCTTCCCGCCTTTTTTCAGCCCCTCAGCGCCAACTGGGAGCCCCCTCCCGCACTCAGATTGGACCCCAAACGCCCAGTTTTTACCCCCAAAATCCCGATTTTTACCCCAAAAATCCCATTTTTTACCCCAAAAATCCCATTTTGGACCCCAAAACCCCCATTTTTTACCCCCAAACCCCCCCTTTTTT
>NW_010160959.1:22053-22367 GCF_000695765.1 Mesitornis unicolor | reverse complement strand
AGAAACGGGTTCCCCGCGCCGCCGTCGGAGCTCCCTGCCGTTCCGCAGAGGAAAGCACATGGGCACCAAGCCCCTCTGTCCCGAGCCCTTTCCTCCTCCCCGCACCTTAGTGCCCGTCGCGGCCCTGGGGATGGGCTGCGGAGGATGCCTGAGGTTCCGGCGTGGCAGAGCTGTTTGGTGCCGCTTTCCATCGCCGTGTCCGGGGACCACCCGCTCATACCGTTTGCTCCAGCCTTTCTGAAGGGGAAGAAGGGGTGAGGTAAACGGCCACCTGTAGCAAAACTGACCTGATGCACGCTGCTCCCATCCGAGAC
>NW_010160959.1:21438-21743 GCF_000695765.1 Mesitornis unicolor | reverse complement strand
GCCGCCCCCAGGCTGAGCCGGAGCTGGAGCAGCCGCGTCTGGGCGCCTGGCATTGGTACTCGCGGCTTTAAATCCGCCGGCATCCGCGGTGCGCGGCGCGGTTGGCCCCGCTGACAAATCGTCGCTGCCTCTGGCCCTTCCCCTGGCTTTGAGGGGTCGCAGCTATTTGCCAGCTGCCCTTGGGCCCTCGCCAAACGGAGCGGCTGAGCTGCGGGAGCCTTTTATGGCCGGGGCCAAAAGTTTGAGCAGAGGAGGTGCCGGGAGGGGAGCGGGGGGGCGGGGGGGGGGGCCGCACTCCCCCCCGG
>NW_010160959.1:19231-21164 GCF_000695765.1 Mesitornis unicolor | reverse complement strand
CGCTTTCTTACTCCTAAGTCTGGCACCTCCGCCCGCCCCGGGAGGGCTGGCGAGGGGTGTGCGGGTGTGGTGCTCTGACCTCCTCACTCCCTCGGGCCTTCCGGGGGGCACCGGGGCTGCAAAACCCCCCAGGCATCAAAGAAACCGTTCCCCAGGAAAGCGGAATGCTCTTGCTTTGTTGTCGTCGTTTTTGCCGTACCAAGCCAAATTTTAAAATAAAACATTTATTTCCGATTCTCTACAGTCACGTCATGAGAAGAGAAGAAAGTGTTTTGGTAGCATTTAGGGATTAGACAAAATTAGACGCTGGGAGCCAGCCCAGCTCAGGGTGTGATCGCAGACCTGGCCAGGCTGCTGCTTCTGGCTTTGCTAGGAAGTGCAATCCTGGATGTTGTCACTGTCCCGGGCTACTCCAGCCAGCGGTACTGCCTCTTGCTCAGTCTAGCATCAGCCATATCGCCTCGTGTCTCTTTAAAACCTCAGTGCCTCAGAGTGCACTGCTCTTCTTCCAGCCCTTGCCGAGTGACAGAGGTGTTGAAACCACTGCTTCTAAGCAATGCCAGAAAAAGTGAGCTTCCTACCTCTCAGCTTCATCTCGGGGGTGAACTGGAAGGATCCTGCAGTGCAGCCCAGTACATGGCCCAGCTTCCAAGAGGAGCAAAGGTAGTTCCATCTTTATAGCATTAAGGTTAGGGCAAATTTGTAGAGAGACTGGGCGGTTTGACCTCTCCATCGCCATCAGAAGGTTGAAACAAAATTTCCCATGCTGCAACCCCTCAGCTGTGGCGAAGTGGCCTGTTCTACCCTGATGGCCGCCTTTCCCTCCTTCATCAGTCACCCGTCAAAGAAGAGGCATGGGCGTCCCCTGCAAAGGGTGTTCTGGGCACTGGACCTTGGTGCTAAGGAGTAGCTTGGATCAGTTACCTGAGCTCTGGATTACAGTGCTGGGCAGTTGCTGTTGCCAGCAGGTAAATTTGCCTTTTTCCTGGTGACCGTGGTAATCAGTTGCTTAAAACGCAGACATTACATCTCGTTAGTAAGACCCCAAATAATTTCTTCAATGTACTGCAAGTGGGATTACACCCTGGGTCCTGGTAGGCGGTGCAGAGGAAGAAGCACATTTCCACTGTTGAGAGCTGCAGGTTCAGTTTAAGGCATGATCCCAGGAACTACAAGTCCTGGTGCATTTTTTTAATGCTGTAGGAAAGCATTGTTTTATTTTCTTTCCACTTTTCTTTGGTCTTCAGGAGTTCTGTCATTGTGAGACAGGAGAGAAAGTAAAATCTATTTTAGATGTTTAGTGCTATTGTGGTAGTACCAGCTGGTCCCCCTGTACTATTGTGCTGTACAACCAGCACATTTATAGTCTTGGCTTACTGTTGCATCTGTTACAGCCTGAATATTATTTAGACTGTATGACATTAATGTTCACCCAGTTTTCTAGGCTTTGTTTCTATGTGACCTTGATTAGTCCCTTACAATTGAGCATAGTTTGGGTGAAACATTTTGTCACGCCAATGAACTAGTGTGGTACGAAATGCAGGTGATGGACAATCAGGGCCTTGGTCTCTGTTATATTCCACAAATTCTCCTCCTTCCTACATCTTTATCACTCTTTTTACTTTTTTTCTTTCTAAAAGCATAGAAGTTCAGAATTACTCTTAGATAATGCATGTTTCTTTTTTCCCTGCCCTGGGACTCAATTCAGATGCAGGTCTTACTGAAACCAGCCCCAAATTACTGAGCCGAAGTTAGTTTTGTTAGGCATTGAAGACTGAATCACTGAAAATGTATGTTGGTTAAAATTAATTATTTCTCAGACCTAGAAAACTCTACTTGATTTAAGATATGGAAGAGAAAGGGAATTGAAGGGGCAGAAGTGGGTGGGTTTAGGATTAAGGGAAAGGAATTCGGGCCTAATCTGTTAAAAATC
>NW_010160959.1:0-19215 GCF_000695765.1 Mesitornis unicolor | reverse complement strand
GGAATGCCAGATGCATGGGGCTGGCAGAGTCTGTGGGGACATCAGTACCTCTGCAACTCTGAATAAAGGTGCTTTATGTATGTGGCCAAGAGTCTTTACTGGGAGGTAAAAGCGTGGTAAAGGAAGAGGAGGAATTACACAACCTGGAGAGTCTTCATTTGTCCTTTAAGAGGAAGTTTTTAGCGCTCTGCCACAGTCCTCTTTTTTTCCAAGAAACCCCTTAACTGCTAAGAGATTTTTTGTAAAAAAAAGTGTTAAGAATTACTTACCCAAATGAGGGTTTGCAGACTCAAGTATTAGTTTCTCTTCTAACTATGACAGCCACTGGCGTGTCTTTTGGACACTGGCAAAGTGCTCATAAAACCTCATGAGCAGCAACTGAAATTTCTCAAGGACTTGACCTTGTTCCATTTTCTTTCCTTACCTCTTCCTTTCGCACCTTTCCATGGAGAGTCATCCCACACTGGGTTTCTCTCTCTCTTTCCCATACCTGGGTCTATGTATCTTTCCCTCCTCTCCTTCTTTTACAAAATCTCAAGGTGGATTATATGGCAGTTTAGCAATGGTTTATCCTGGGGTTGATTCAGTACAGAGATTGTACAAATTGTTTACAGTTTATGGGGTGATCCAAGCCATTTTTCATTAAATAATCCCTTGGAAATATTGTTTCTGATTGCCTGTTTCCAAGTGTTGCACAATACTATATAAGACGAGGAAACAAGTAGTGTAACTATAAAACACAAATCACTTGGAAACTTAAACAAATGCAATATCCTATCGTTCAGGCTGCTTAAAATTGCACAAGCGTTCTTATGTACCTCTGGAGTTTGACTCTAGCTTCAGCAATTCTGTTGTAAGTTAGGAAAATCACCAGTAAAACCGTCGGATTACAATCAGAATTAGAACCTGTAATTCTCCATGTTTACAACAGCTCGCTCAGGTTATATTTACGCTGCAGTCCAGCACAATGTGGAGTTACCACTACACTTCAAGTAGTTTCAGATCCAGGAGCAGCAGATCTGTACCAGACACTCAGTCCAGACACGGTGCCACCCTGGGGCAGCTGGCTCTAGAGCCACCATTGGTGTCTGCTGTTCTTAACCATGCAGACGTGCCTGCTTGCTTGGGCTTATCTACTCAGCACTGAATAGTTCAGCATTAAAACCAGCTTGAGACTGAAGTGCCATAGGTGTGGAAGATCATGAGATCATGTCTGATGCAGATTCCTGGTTTTGCTAAGTTTGGCAGCTTCCCTGTCATGCCAAGCATGACATGTGAGCAAAATACAAGGAGCCACATCATCAGTGCAAGCCAGGGTGCCAGGCATACATGGGAGCTGGCTGCAGCTCCATGATTCAGGGTTATTTATGCCACTCACTGTGGCCTAAAATAAAGCATTTGTGGTATGCTTTTTAAAGCCTATGTATTTGTGGTTATGTATCACATTCTTAACCTTCATTAACTTGCAGCTCTCCTTGGACTTTCACTCTTCCCCTGCATTCCCAGTGACTTCTCAGCTCACATTTTCAATTCTCCCTTGCTATGGAAAAGCCTAAATTGGGCTCCTAAATCTGAGCCAAATTCCCCCAGCTGCTGCAGGAAGACAAGAAACCTCCCAGTACTTGCTGGGGCTCAGCTCAGTGCTAGTTGGAATTGTAGCCTCTCCATCTGTTTGCAGTTTCCGTGTTGCTTGCAAATTAAAGGCATACATTGCAGTCTGCTTCCACACAGGTAACACACAGGTATGATTACAGAAAATGAGGACATGGCATTATACTTAATTTAGGCATCAAAATTGATTATGAAGCTGTATTAATTTTGCATTGCCAAATTCCTACAATGTTCTTTTCTGAAGTTTGCTGTCTTTTTTTTTGACAGTATTAGGTGAAACCACATAGCTAAGTCTTTCTTGAGATAAAAACACAGAGCTGGTCCCTTTGTGGCTACCCTTTGAGAAGCCTTTTTAAACTGCCCTCTGCTGTGAGGCAAAAGAGCAAAATCTGATTTACACACTGTTGGGCACTCATCCATGACATTTTGTATGTGTCTTTGTGTTTATACTGCACAAATGCTCTTTATTGAAGTACTCTGAAAGACGTACTCTGAAGAAGACAGATGAAATGACAACATTTAGGAAAGTTCAGGCACTGCTCAAGATGTGCATTGTTGTATCTGTCCTCAACTTGTGACGTGTGGGCAAACTGCTGTGTCTGCTCACTCTCCCCCTTGAACGAAGGGGCTCCCTGGGGCATCGGGCAGCTTTGCATCCTCACACTGCTTCTGAGGTTTGCAGAACCAAGAGCTGTGTTGCCACGGTCCATCTTTATTTTGAGGTATAGAAATCTTGTAGTCTGTATGATGTGCTAGGTCACTCCAAAGCTTAAAAATTTGACATAGTTTAGAGCCAATATCGTTAACATGTTAACAAGCAGTAATATTTCACACTTGTTTTCCAGACTTTGATGGCTGTTTCATTAGTAGTGGTGATACGAAGTTTGTAGTGCAATTGTTTTATTAATCCTGAGAGTTTAGTATTTGCCATTTGAGAAAATGCCAATGCGCTTGTGTGCCCAGTGTAGTGACGGATGCTGGCTCATAACAGCCCTGGGCTACAGCTGAAAGTGAAGTCTACTTCGCTCACAGGCAGAACCATTTTCTGTAGGATTGAAGGTTTTGAAAAGTTACCTGTGAAGTTAATATGTGAAGGCATAAATACGGGAGAAAAGACATTATCCAGATGAATGTCAAGTCCTTGCTTTAAAGCTTGAGGCTAAAATGCTTTTCAAAGAAAAGGCTACCACCATGTTTTAATAGGAACACTTATTTTCCTTGTTCTCATAAATGGGTTCAACTGTTTTTGGACTGCACATTTCTAAAAGTTACAATGTGAAACATAGACTTTTTTGGGATAGAAAATTTCATACCACATAATTAAAGTTGAACAAAGTTATAAGTAGTGGAGGACCTGGAGCTTCCAGCTAAGGGAACTCTGTGCAAACAGACACCATGAGTCATCTGCACAGAGAGAAGATAGTGAAACACAGATGGAACAAAGAAAGTTACAGTTCTTTGATGACAACATGGGCTTTCCTATCTTGTGTCCTAGGTGTCCTTAGAGGTTCATTAGCCCAGCCTATGAATGAATATTCAGCTCATCGCTTCCCAAGCAATAATTTCCCACAATACAAATATTGGTCATTTGGGTTCTTCAGTTTGTGTTGCACGTGTACCATTCTTTGGTGCCTTGACAGCAGAACAACTCATCAAAATGTTAAAATAGGTAACAAAATTTGAATCTAGTAGCCTCTAGAGCAACTCAAGTTGAATTTCAGAATTCTCATTTTTTCAGAGAATAAGCCTGTTTATGTAGTGAGGGTAGGGAAAGAAGCTGCACAAAGGTGTGAGCATTACTTTGTCCCCTGTTATGATACCTCCAATCTTGCTGTTTAAGTGCATCCTTGAACTGGGCTTCAAACATCGAGGAGTACTTCAGAAGGTGATGTCAGGGTCTAATATTGTATGTGTGTGTATATATATATTTTTTTTCTCTTTTGGAGTCAGACTAGGACTGTTGCTGAAGTATACAGTCAACTGTAAAAGGCAGATCTTAGCTACCTGTGCTCATCTGGTGTTTTCGTGGGGCTGGCAGTGTGTGTCTCCCTTCTTCAGGCTTCAGTTCTAACTTTTGAAAAGCCCATTCTGCTAATCTGCCCATTCAAGTGGATACACCAGACTTACTTGTGCTATTATACATGGCCTCCATAGGGTCTGGGGTAATTTCTTGTCCAAAGAATTAAAATTTTATAATGGGAAGTTGTAAGTGTTTAAAAAAAATATATTCTCTTTAGTACTGCTTCTTTCAGTTTTTCAGTGCTCTGAGAGAGGAGGCTGTACTGGGCACAAACTGATTGTTGAGATGGCAGCTGAGGCAAAGTGGAACACAATAATTTGTGCATCATCAGGGCTTTCCCTAGCTTTTAATCATGAAGAGACAGGCCTTTAGCTGGGATTTCCGAAAGAAGAGTCATGTCATGGACTCAAGGAATTTCATGACAGTCAAGGAGTGTCTTGTACAAAGGAATCAGGGAACATGCTTACCGCTATTCTCCCTTCTGTTGCTGCAGGTCAATAAAATGGTGAATAGTGCTTGTGAAGAAGCTGCAGAGTGATAAATTTTCCACCAGAAACCATGTTTCTGGCTGCATTGGCTTTGCTGAAGTATCCTGTCAGATGGAAATGTGAGAATCAAAACCAGGATCTTCAGTGGTTTGGCTGCTGAAGCTCAGCTGAGGAAACATTTGCACATCCCTGTGCAGCAAAGCATTCTTGGCTTCCTCTGCTCTGTTGTGCAAGGGTTTGGTGTATTTGCCTCCAGCAGTAACTGCATCTCAGTGGTAAATGAAATGACGCAAGTTCTAAGGACTGGGTTGTATGCAGGTAATACTCCAGCCTATAAAATTATTTATGCTCTTCCCTGGGGTATGGGAAATGGGAGTTGTTTATTTGAACATTTTTTAATTTGAAGAAAGACTTGGAGAAACTATATTCAAACCAAAAGGATAAGGGAAACTCCCTTTGTGGTATCTGTGGTCAACAATGGAAAATTAAACTTATGAGTTTTTTCATAGTATTCCATGTAAGGGCAATCTTGATCAAGATAGTTGACTCCTCCTGTGAGACAAATAATAATAATAGTAAAGATTTCCTCTAGCCTTCAGTAAATTTGTCAGGGAGAGAAAACACTCTTGACACATACAGATTGCTCCTAGCATTTGGAAGCAAACCCAAGGAAGTGTCTGGTTTTGAGCCATTCAGGTCTTCTAACCTTCAGCAATGGCAGATCAAAGACCATGAGGGAAACAGACTGCAGGTGCCAGGTGGGACAGGTTTTGTCTTGTCACAGCACTCTGGGAAGAGGCATTTGCTAATGTCTGTTAATCTCATGGCACGCCAAGGGAGAAAGACAGAAAAAAATTGCCATAAATTCTTCCTTTTCCCAAGCAGCCCCCACCCAGGCTCAGGGCGGCTGCCCAAAGGCTTGCTAGCTGCCTCTGGAAGGGAGAACAGTGAGGGAGCCTGTGCCTACCCCAGGGCAATGGGGTGGATCTGGGGTCACCCTGTGGGGTGCTGGCCCTGTTAGAAAATAGGGGATGAAGCAGCTGCAGAAGCAGCGTTGCGCTGGAGGTGCTCCCTCATGGCAAAGGAGAAAGCAGCAATAGCTGAGACCATGAGAGCAAGGGTCTCCCAAAGTAGAAAACCCAAAGTCCATCTTGGTTGCTGTCTTCTCCCGTAGAAACACTCTCACCCTGTGGTCAAGGAGGAAGCGAAAGGCGCTGAGTGGCATCATGGGGAAGAGGGAGCAGTAGTGGAGGTAACAGGGTGTTTTACCAGATGCAGGGAGCAGGCAGGATTAGGCACAGCTTGGGGCGCTGTAGGGGATGGCTTTGGCCAAAAGCCAGGTTTGCCCCTGTCTTTCTTTTGAGGTGTAAATGGCATGCAGGGAGGCTCCTCTCAGTGGCTTCCCTGTGAAGATAAATAACCTGATCCCCTGGTTATTATCCCCCTGCTCTCCTCCCCTTCCCCCTGACTGACTTTGATTATTGTAACTTTACATGCGCTTTTAATTTGCGTGCAGGCAAGTACAAAGGCACAACCGGATATACCTGTTATTTGCCAATGACCTGAAAGAGTATAGTTTATGTTAAGCCTTGGGTTATGGTAAGGTTTGCACGCGATTCCTCAATATACACGCTGCAGGCAACTGATGGATGGAGGTGATAGAAGGTGGAGGAAAGTTTTAAAGTGACAGAACCTGATTTGGTTCCTACTTAATCTACCAGTTATGTAAAGGCCTATACTGCAATTTTGTGTAGAGCCCAAGTCTTGCCCTCTCTTCAGGCAAGGAATGTATAATCATGTTATCTGGGCTGTAGTTTGTTCATGGATGCTCCTGCAACCCATCTCATGAAAGCTTTGTGAAAATTAAGCAAAAAAGGTGGATAGGATATTTGCACCTATTTTTGGACATAATCTGGCAGAGAGAAGATTGGAGATGGAGATGAGATGATTTGTGACAACAGAGTCAGTGCTGAGTGTGCAGGGATGCAGCACTACTTGGCAGCCTGTGGTGGAGAGAGGGTCCCCATTTTGTTTCATGGTTTTCAGCCCCCCACACTGCTTGGAGAGATTTCATTTGAGCCAGTCTTCCTTGGCAAGATTTAAAGGCTATTAATCACTCATGGGTTACCTGGTCCTGCAGGAGAGGAAGAGTGAGTCGTTAGTCTAGTAGTTACAGCAGAAGACTGCAAGGGGATGTGGGGTCCAGTGCTGAGCCTGCACGCTGACTTGCTCACCCTTGAAAGTAACCACAGAGAAAGCCTAGTAACATATTTTAAAAATTTCACTTCAGTGATTCTACATCAAATTAGCTAGGCCTTGAAGCAGAAAGGAAGTGATTTTATCTGCCAGGCAAGTAAATTAACCTTGAGGTCTGAAACTTGAGTGGTTTTGTTTCTGGTATGTGTCTTAACCCAGTGTTAAAGGCTGCACCAAAGGAATTAATGATACATTTCATCTGAAGGTTCAGGAAAGGGAAAGGATCCCATTCATTCTCAGCACCACCTTTTATCTCCAGGGAAGTGAGCACCACATGGGTTAAATGCAGTTTTATGGGACTTAAGGGACAGACTTTTCTTCTCACACTTCCTCAGAGGCAGTGGGACAAGGTACAAAGAGTCAAGTGCTGCTCTTACAAATGACAGCATCATAAAATGATTGTTAAAGTTACAGAAGATAAGATAGACCTATTGTTACAAGAGCGCTGTGTAAGTTTATGTTTCTGGACATAAGCACATTTAATCTTTTCTGTGCCTCAGCTTCCCCATAAAATCAGAGTGATAATATTATGTGGATCCACCTACTATCTGTTCTGTTGTTCTCTGGCTTGTTGAGATAGACCTTGTTCAACCAGCATCCAGGAAAATTCAGATTAAATTTGCAAGATAGCAATTAAGGGACTGAGTTTTTAACTCCTGTTTTTAAGTCAAAGAAACGAATGTTGCCTTCCATCTTCACAAGCCCACAGTAGAGCACGCAGCCATAGTCCGTCTGTGAAAGGCATTCGTCTGAAGCAGCCTTGAAAATAAATCTGTTTTCTTTTCTCTTCTCTGTTCTGCTATTTCTTGCTTCCTGTTTTCATCCTTCCAGCTTATCTGCCCTTTTGAGGAATGGTTTTATTTTAAAAAACTCTTATTTTCCTTATGAGTTTACTGTTTACCATCATTTTTTCAGTTGTAACCATCCAAAATACATAACACTTCTGCATATCTTCATTGTTATTCTTCCCCATTTTTCTTGATACTGTAGCTGACTGGAGAAAGCACATCTAATAGCAGCTTCTCAGAGGTCATGAACTCTGAAACACAGGGTTGGTCTGTCTGTGGTCAATGTATTTTGGAAAGCTAAAATGTATGCAGAGACATGTTCTGATGAAGAAAGGTTTCCATCTTGTTTGTTGTTTGGTTTGGTTTTTGTTTGTTTGTTTTTTAAAGAATCGCATATAGCAGTCCACAGCCTGATTTTTAAATAATTTTAGCATAATTATCTAATACTGCTGTAAGTGTTGATGCAGAAAATGAACCCTTGAAGTGGTGTGTGCTCAAAAACCCGAAAGAGCATAAAACTGCCTGCTCCAACCCTGGAATAAAACATTTACAGGAGCATACCCTGTTGTGACAGGGTTAAACAGTCAGGAAAGGGTTACAGGCTGGCTGCTTGTCACTTGATTCAGCAGGGGTTTAGATGAAGATGTGTGCCCTTTTTCTGGCATGGAAAGCCTGGGAGCCCCTGCAGCTGGCTTTGGATGAGGGAATAGATTTTCTTTGTGTTACTTTATGAATTTGATGTTTAGATAATAAACTGTATCCTGGAGCGAAAGCTGAAGAAGAGTTGGGTATTTCTGTGCCTTGACCTTTCCCTTTCCCCTGGGCAAGAAAGCCCACCAGCGTACAGGCTGTGAAAGCACATGTGACAAGCATAGCAAAATATTTTCCTTTTCCTTTATTATAGTAATCCTGGGTTACGTTATCTAAAGAGAAGTGTGAGGAGGCAGGTGTGAAGAAGCTGTAAAGAAGCAGCAGGCCCATGTTTCAGGGAGATACGGATAATTTAGGTAGGTGTGATGAAGTACGGTTTCAGCACACAAACAACTTCACTGTTTATAGTGCCTGTGGAAAAAGTGGTGGTACCAGTATTATATTAAGCATTTTTGCATGTCAGATTTCTTTAAATGCTGAGAAAAGTTTTGAAAAATATTGATAAACTCAACATTTGATAAATTATCTGCTTGACTTCAGAAGCATACCTTTCTGTAAGTTATTTCCACTAAGAGAAATGATAGGCCATTTTGTGTAAGTCAGTAGAGAGGAAGGCTTTGGCAGACTGTGAGTACAGGAAACAGGCTTAGTATCCCAAGTGCTTTGGGTAGACTGCAGGGAAGACTGGACACCAACAAGATGAAGTAATAAAAGTGCAGAGGACTAGGCACAAATGAGATTGGTTCAACATGTCATAGAATCCTAGAATGGTTTGGGTTGGAAAGGAGCTTAGAGTTCATCCAGTCCAACCCCCTGCCATGGGCAGGGACATCTCCCACCAGACCAGGATGCCCAAAACCCCATCCAACCTGGCCTTGAACACTTCCAGGGAGGGGGCTTGAAACACGCCAAGGGGGGGGCCATCCCCAACTTCCCTGGGCAACCTGTGCCAGTGCCTCACCACCACCACCAGTAAAGAATTTTTTCCTAATATCTAGTCTAAATCTACCCTCTTCAAGTCTGAAACCTTTTATCCCTCATCCTGTCACCAAATGCCCTTGTAAAAAGTCCCTCCCCAGCTTTCTTGTAGGACCCCTTCAGTTACTGGAAAGCTGCTATAAGGTCTCTCTGGAGCCTTCTCTTCTCCAGGCTGAACAGTCCCAACTCTCTCAGCCTGTCTTCATAGGAGAGGTGCTCCAGCCCCCTGATCATCTTCATGGCCCTTATCTGGACTCGCTCTAGCACGTCCATGTCCTTCTTATGTTGGAGGCCCCAGAGCTGAATTCAGTACTCTAGGTGGGGTCTCACCAGAGCGGAGCAGAGGGGCAGAATCACCTCCCTTGACCTGCTGGCCACACTTCTTGTGATGCGGCCCAGTAAGACATGGGTGGTGACTGTGTCTCTTCCTGCCTGATGAAGTCACAGCAGGGAAACTCTGTCAAATTTAATTTAAGCACTGTATTCAACAGACATGCGGACAGACTGGAGAGACATAAGATCAGAGCAGCAAGAACTATAGCAAAGTTCAAGAGATGGGAACGCTTTGGCTTGCTTAGGCTGATAAAGACTTCAGTATTTAGGTGAATGCTGTAAAAAGTAATAAGGACCAAGGCTGCCTTTTTTTTTTTTCCTAGCTCTAATGGATGCATGCTCAAAACTTACTGAGCATTACCCAAGATTTAAACACTGCAAAAAACTTTGTACCAAAACAACAAAGCACTGGAAAAGTCTGCCCATTGGAGCTTCTGGCCATTGGAGCTTCTGGCAAGGTAGAAAAATGTTTCTCTGCTGTCATGGGCACGTAAATGGTTTTACCTTGTTTTGATAGGGGTGAAGGAGTTTGACTGTGGCCCATTTCAGGATTATTATGGCCTGAGATAGCTTTGCAGAGCAGGGATGATGGTGGCCCTGGTACACTTTTATGCACTTTTACACACTTTAATGCACATTTACCAAGCACTGCAGGTGGAAGGTGGCCTGCTCTGTGTGAAGCCATGCACCTCTTGTCTTGCATGGGTCTAAAGTTGACTCTTCTTAGTCCTGGTAATGTCACTCAGATATGAGTGTTTTGTCAGTCCTGTTAGTTGACAGTTGTGTTAGTTGTGTGATTTTTAATGTTCACATTAATGAGCACTCCTCCTTTCTGTTAATGATAACAACCACAAACCCCTTCATTTAACTCTCCCTTAAGCACTCACTTCTTGGAAGCCAAAGCAGTGGTCTAACATGCACACACCTCTCTGGCCAGTCTCCCAGCATGCTGAGCTGTAGGATGCATGCTCATGCCACCTCAGTGCGCTACCAGAGCATCTGGCAGGATAAACATGATCTGACACAGTTTTTATGCTTTATGCCAGATGTGTAAGGAGACATAATACCTGTAAAAGCAGTGTGAAAAAAATCCTATCTAGTCTGGCCTAACTCTGTTATATTATCTTCAGAATATTCTGGACTAATCTGAACTGACAGAGGGAGCCTGTAGCAGTTTTACATAGCCCAGGTATTTTAGATTTATATTCCAAGTATACTTGTGGAGTTGTATTATCAACTTGTAGCCTGACTTGTTCTGTGTGGTGTGTAACTCTTACTCTTCCATCAAGGTCATCTGAAATTTTTGTTTCAGCAGGAAAGTACATAGATTCTGTTTACTAAGCCTGCAACAGGCATTGTAAAATGTGTTGTTTACTGTAATTTTAATGTACCCCTCCTTGACATATTTTGCTCTACAGCAACCTTGTTACATATTACAGGATGAATTCTGAGTGGGCTCTTCACTATTTGCTCTTGATTTAAGATCTAGGCAACCGTCCAGATTCTACAGCAAAACAGTTTGTAATCTGGAATAAGTATCTCTGTCAATCAATTGTACTAAACTATGGAGGAACAATCTACGTGTAAGTAGTTACTTACCTCTAAATTCCAGCCAGCATCTGAAATAGATCACCTGGAGACGCAGATGTATTTGCATAAACGTACACAGATCATGGTGATAATAATGCAAATAACATTTTTTTGTGAGGTAATCGCAGACCCTTTTGCAATCATTCATAAGCATAGCAGTACAGCACACTTGTGAGGTGGGTAATTATTAAAATTCCATTTTAGAGAGGAAA
The DNA here is from genome assembly GCF_000695765.1 of Mesitornis unicolor. NCBI lineage: Eukaryota > Metazoa > Chordata > Aves > Mesitornithiformes > Mesitornithidae > Mesitornis > Mesitornis unicolor. The sequence continues at coordinate 8,288 of NW_010160959.1, read as the reverse complement.
ACACTGAAACAGCATTATTAGGGACTTTCCAGAGGCAATCTCTGACATTTTTTGCTTGCTTGGCAGTAAAATTAAATTTAATTACTTCTGTTCCTGTACTTAATCTACAGACTAATTTTCCTTTTTTATACTTTTGCTTGGCATTACCTGTTACACCTGATATCTTTATACATTCGAACAGACCCTTGCTAAGGGTTCCCACTGATAGATAGCTTTTGACAGATATTTTCCATTTTACTAAGAAAATGTGAGAAAAAAACAAGCATCTTCTCTACCAGGAGAAATAAATGCATGTACCCACTTATGCTGTTTCCCAGAGTTTGTTTTGACAAGCCAAACCTGTATTAAAATCAGCTGGGCACCACACTTCCATCTTAATGCCAAGTGATGAAGCTGAGTGAAAACCCTTCCTATGAAGATCCCACCTTGTCCTTTGACAGTATGTCCGGGGCTTTGTTGCCTTTTCCCAAACACCACACTTCAGATTTCCTTCTTGCAGTTCACACACAACACTTTTTATCCATCAGAGCCCTGGAGAATAGGTTCTTCTTTCTGCAGCCTTTTATATATTTGAAGTCTGACGTGGCAACTCCCCTCAGTCTTCTCTAGATGGACCCCCTCCTCCTTGTAGATTATAGCTCCTAGATCTATGGCAATTCAAGTTAAATTCTTTTCCAGGCACCCTGCTATTGCTCTGCGTTATTCTGAAAGACTAAAACTGGGCAGAGTATCCGAAAAAGCACAAATGAGCAGAATAAAAATATTTACTCCTTTTTTAACACAAATATTGTAGCACACAACCCCAGGATTGCTCTTCACATTATCTTGTGATTCTCTTTTCAGAGCGGGAAGTAATTTATTTTCAATATTATATTTGCCCTTCAGCATGATCTTGTGAGGTAATAAAAAAGGTTGACCAAATGTAGTATGAAGAAGTTATACTAGTTAAATATGTGGATGTGTAGCTAGCTTTGAATTTCACTGCTTTTATTAGTTTATTATAACAACTGTGCTGTGATAATTAAGAGTATTTCCTGTTCCCATGGGAACGACACAGGGGCTTATGTGTCCCCAGGAGCAGCGATTTCTACTTTAGCAGAAGTTATTTTTATGATCTGCTTGGAAAACACTTTCATTATTTTTGACTTCTCATCTCCCAGCTAGTCTGTATTGATACTCAGAAAAATACAGCAGTGTGTGAGCATTTGAGTAGAGTATGCAGGTAGGACCATCTTCTTCATTAAAGTTATCTTTCATTTCTTTCCTTCAATAACTGTCCATGTAATTTCTTCAGAAACTCTCTGGTGGCCGTGGAACTAAGACATTTCAGTGGCATATTTTTTGTCATCTAAAGTATATGCTCTGTTTTATACAGAAAACAGAGGGTAACTATGAAAACTGGGCAGCCATGCATGACCCAAATGCAGAGACTAGTTCCCACTAGGATTAATTTCCTCTCTGAACTTGACAGAAGTACAGTTCCCTGAGACCACAATGCATTTCTCTGCTCATAGCTGATGTAAAGGACTGTTTTAATTACTGCACCCAATTATCAGGCACTTTCCCTGTTAGCCACATGAAATGTGGGATTGATATGAGATTTGGTGGAAGTTACAAGGCATTTCTGTATCCCAGTAAGGTTCTTCATGTATTCAGTCCCCACAAATCTTCTCTGGCCTAGCACATTCAGTAGTATTTCTTTTGATTTGGACCTTCTTCCGGAAAGATGAGAGGATTCAGGCTAAACCTGTGTGTTGACAGTAGACCAGTTTTTCCATGGTATATGTGGCCAATTCCTTTATTTTCACTAAAATTATCTTCTATGACAAAGCCAGTCTCTTCTAACATGGGAGGCATATGCTGCAATGAGAACACCAGCTTGAAAAGACTGCAGGTGAGAATCAAGACAAGAGTCATTGGTAAAGAGCGTTACACCAAAAAAACACCACAGAAAACTTGGCTATGCTATGGAAAGTTGAAATGATTAAAAAGTGAGATGAGTCATTTTTTTTTGTCTTCTAGCTACATGCAGCATGTGTATCCCATGTCTCGTATTACAAGCAAATGTGAACTGAGGGTTTATGGTAATACCACCAAGGAAGTATGATATCATCTCCCCCACAGGTGGTAAGTCAGTTTTCCAAGGTGTGTTTTCACGGTGCGTTTCAGAGCACTAGCACACACATGAGATACTTAAGCAATATCTGTAATTACGGAAGAGTTTGAGGAATAAACGCTGTCTAGCCAGGTATGAGTTGTAAAACACCTTATGGCCAAACACGTAATGTAATTCGTATTATCTTGATAAATACTTGTTAGGGCATGAATTTGATTGAAGTTAAATGAAGCTGATAATGTGGTTTATAAGTCCATAGCACGTAGATCTTCTGTAATAAGACTAGTCATTAATAAGATAAACAGTTTGATAGTGTAGAAGCAAATCTGCTTATAGTTTACATTCATAAGTTTGTATTTCAGGATGCCAGTCTGTTTTTATCTAAGTTGTAAACCACAAACATAATAAATGATACAAGTAGTATTACTAGAGGAAAAGTGACAAAAATGAGCATCAGTCACATACCCAGCTTGGTACATTTATTTTCCTTTTGGGTCATCAGAGGACTGAATAACCAAAGATTGCTGATGTTACTGGAGTAGTAGCTGCACTTTATATTCTTTGTGTTTGTGGTTATTGGGACAATTTCATGCAGTTAAGCAGGTTGGAAATGGTACTTGCCTGCTAAGTCTGTTTGCTGTTTGTTATCTTTTACTTTGGAAGCACGTATATAAAATATGTGCTTAGAAGGTGTGAAATGGAGTAAAACCCAGTAACTGGTTCTCTTTGTGTCTCTTCACTTCCAGTGCTTGGCTCCAGGACAGATTCACAGCTGTCTTTCTCTAGGAACTGGGATATTTTGGTCAGAAAATGGTACAGAAGAGGAAGACACTGTGTCCTATTGCCAGTGCAATGCTGATCTCTCCTGTTGTTTTTCATTGTTGTTTTTCACAGTCTGATCCTGTTCAAGTGTCTTAGCAGATGTGCTTGACCACCTACAGCCTTTTTGGACTCTTCTCCTTCCTGGCTTTTCATGCTCAGCTATTCATGAAATCTGAACTATGTGTTGATCTCTGAGGCTGTTCCAACTTCCCTTAATGCAGCAGTTATTTAAAAGAAGTAGGCAGCAGTTCTGCAAAATATTTGTCCACATTTCTCTTGGATGCTTTCCTTTAATAAGTAGATGAGAAGAGCTGGTTTGGGTTAGTCTCCCGGGGAGGCGAGGCAAGGCAAGCACAGTACTTGCTCACTGCGCACATGTGTGTCTCAGTGCTCTGCAAACAGCTTTTGAACCCACTGGCAACTCTGAACTGGATGAGCAGTGGTCACTGTGGTCCTGGACATCCCTATAAACTTCAGTCAAACTGGACAGAATAGAGATTTATTATCCAGGGTTTGTTGATGGGTGAGCTTCATCACAAGCTTATCCTTTAATAAGCATTATTCAGCCACAAGGCACAAATCCATGCGGGAACGTTCATTAGTTTCTCTGCTCACATCACGCCTTGTAGGACTAACAAAAGTGTGCACGGTGAGTGACTTACGTCTCTTGGCCAGGAGTAAGGCAGTGCTTTTGTGGGTACTAAAATCTTGAATCTTATGAAAGACCCTATCAGAGCATTTTTCTCCTGTCTTCCACATCGGTCTCTTGATAAATTTCTTTTCTAGTTAGTTTATGCACCATAGGGCTTTATACTGCACCTACTTTTTATGAATATCTCTTGTTTCTCAGTCCAGCTTTCCACTAGAGCTATGAGACGTTGCTACATCAATCATTCTCAGCACTCTTTCTTTCCTGATGTGTCATGTTCTTCTCTTTCACACTGTGCTGGAGAGTGAGCATTAATGGCACACAAGTTTTTGATCAAAAAACAATACTGAGTAAAACTGAATTGAAATTTTGCCAATTTTGACAAATTGGCAAAATTGATGTGACAGCCTTTTCAGCTTTTATTTATAATCTTTAAAAAAAAATCTATAGAGCTGTAACATTACCATTATTTCTTTTCCGTCTTCTCATCCCCAAGGAGAAGTCTCTGGCTGTCAGTCAGTCTTTAGACGTGGCTTTTCCCAGTGGCAGCATCAGGCCCAATTGGATCCCCAGATGGCTGAGGACAGCCAGTCTTCACGGTCCCTATCCCTTCCCGGTGGTGTGTGGGACTGCGTGGGAGCTGCTGGAGCACCCAGTGCCAGAAGGGATTGGTCTGGGGATGGACAGGGCACTTAGCGGGTACACACCCACCTCAGCATGCTGGTAAAAGATGGTATCGCATAAGACTTGAGCAGTGAGCAGACCTTGCAGCAGTGTAGGGGCAGGTTGCTTTGTAGGATCATTTGACCCTTTTCTAGGCTATTTAGTCTGCATATTGTGGTTATCATGAATATGCATACTCAAGACTTGGGCCATTGGCTTGGCTTTCCAAAGCAGGTGGTTTATCTGAAACCTGTCGCAGTCAGCCCAGCCTTTTTTCCTCCTGGCCTCAAACTGGTCAATCCCAACTCATATTTTTTACAGTTGATAGAACTTGTTTCTTGCTGGGGCAACAACAAACTCATCTACAGCTATTAGAGGAAGATCTAATGCCTGAACTCCTGCTCTCTATCTTTTTGACCAATAACTGTGGTAGCATCAGTAGGGATCCAGATCTAGATGTATCCAGCTCATCGGCATTTCTTTGTAAGAAAACTCTATTTCTGCCCATACTCCCTCATTACAACTTCAGAAGTAGCCGATTAGTTTCTAGTTTTAGATTGAAGCTTTTGGGTTTTGCATTATAATACAATCTATGAGATGTCCCCAAGTCACTGATGCTGACAAAGCAATGAAGTGGCTCTGGGAGTAAAGTTAATATAGCCTGAGCTGTGGAGAATCAAAATATTTTAGGTTTTGTAATTTATGTCTTTTTAAAAATTACATGAATTACATGAACAAGACATTTGGGTCTGCTTTCCTGCTAAGATTTTTGACCTGAGGACTCTTGCTTGCAATAAGTTTTATACCATGTAGTACAACCCATTTATGGTAGTTTTCATTTCTTCAGTAATTTTGTATCTGTAATATGGGAAATCAGACTTTGCGTGAAAAGTATTAAAAAACAATGACATTTGAAATCTGAGAGTCTGATTTCACTAGAACAAAGCTAGTATTCTCCTTAGCCCAGCATTGCAGTGTAATCATTATTCCTTTTAGAAACACATTTTTAGATGGTTTTGATAAAGTAACATTGAAACCTAGCAATGAATAGAGAAATATGTTTGAAAGGTAATGATCTGCACAACTCTGCAACTTTTGCCATCAGCGATTCTTTAGAAGAGGATTGAAGTTTTGAACTTGAAAGAAAAGAAGGCAGTGTTGGATTTAGAATCGTCTTAATGTGACTAAATTAATTACTCATGTTTCACCCAGTGACATCTGGGGTGGAAGCTGCTTTTATTAGTGACTGACAGCACAGAGACAGTCACCCAGGAAAGCACCCGAGAGTCTAATTCACTCATTGCCTTCCTCAACCTAAGAACCAAGAAGTCTACAAGCAAATGATTTTCTAATGATGCCTCAGGCTGATGCACGAAAAAACCCCTTGTTTCCTCTGGAACATGCTTGGTCCAGCAGTTTGATCTCCGTGTCTTCAGATATTTCTCACCAGGCGTGATGCATCAGTCCCTTTCTGACTGCAGAGCTAGCAAAGCTTTCCTGGTTTCCCCTGCTAGCACAGAAGAGTAGGAAGAGGCTGCTTCTGCCCCCTCCGATGAATCCAAGCTTCCAGAAAGAGTGAAAAGATCAGAGCTTTTCCATTTGGGAGGGCATCAGCAAAAGAGAATATGTAAAATTAGACAACATAGTAAAGCATTTAGAGCAGTTTGGTTCGTGGCTTTTATTACTTTTCTTACAACAGAGGAGCAAGGGGACAGTCAGAGATTAAATATGCACAAATTCCAAATAGATCAAAGGAAATGCATTTTAAGTGATGTACAGCTAGAGCTTGAGACTCATTGCCAAAAACCAGCAACTAGGCTCAGGAGTCAGCAGGACTGGGAAGAGGACTGGGTACCTCTGTGAGTAGCGGGAACGTTCAGAGGCACTTTGAAAAGGCTCTAAAACAGGTTTAGAAGGGATATAAAACCTGAAATAGTTGTGAAATTTGCACAAATCAACCCTCTCAGCATTAAACTTACAACTTCAGTGTTCATCACTTGATCTTTTGAGCCCGTAGGTAAACACACCTGTCAAACCTCACTGATGTTAAGCAACATATTAATTTGCCTGTGTATCAAGAGTGTGCCTAGCTGCTGCAAGGTGCTGTGGTTTCATGGACAACAATTCATCAGTGTCTATTTTGAGTTTTTCCTAATCTTTGGGTTTTCAGTGTCATCTCCTAGGGAGAAGAATTCATCCTCTCCTTTTTCTTCTACATTTTAGGCAGGTGGGAGAGCCTGTTGGACGTATTTGTTTGGGGGATTGTTTTGAGCAAGTCCTGAATCAGGACTTAACATCAGGTAAGTTTTGAACAGAGTAGGATTTTTGTGGCTGGTCATTATTGGTTTGTATGCTAGTTGGTCACCTCCAGATCTAGGTGCTCCTGCTCCGAAAAGGAGGATTTGGGTACTTACTGTATCACTGCAGAAGAGATTTATTGATATATAATTATGTTCCTGTAAAGATGTCAGCCTGTGAGATTCTTGCTTCCTATTTTTCTCCCTCTGGGCAATTGCATGGTCACTGCTTGCTTTTTTCCTGCAATTTTTATCTGCTCAGGGCATGCCTCTTCTGAATGCAACCGTTGTGTCAAAGGTTACAAAGTAATCTACAGGTAAGAAAAGGTGAAGTTCTTGTTGTAGGAGAGGACAAACCTGGCAGTGGTTTCCATGCCAGGGAAAGAAGGAAGAGCCAAGAGATGTAGACCCACAGTTGTGTCATCTGTGTCACCCGCATTGCAAAATCTAGACCCACAAGCCAGAATATAAGATGAAAGCTTGCTTTGTCATGTGGGAAAAAATACAAAAATACTTAGCAAACCACAGCGAGGCATTTCAGACTATCTTCTTATTCATTGTTAAAACTTTTATTTCCTTCTAACATTACTCATCAAACAGAGTATTTGAAGTTTTTAAGAAGCAAAGTTACCTTTTGCTTTGTAAATAAATGAGTAACTTACTCAACTATAGCTGTCTTTGAGATCTGCTTTTTGATTCAGTGGAAAAGTGCTGACAGGTGTTGTCACGCAGCAATTAATTCTTTCAGCATAACTGTCCGGGCTCTCGAATGATTTATTCCATGTAAAGTATTTGGCCAAGATGAAATCTACTGAACCTGTTTAAACAACAACGGAAAATTATTAAATAAAACTCTCTGCGCCGCCTGCCTGGGTGGTGCGGGTTGGAAAGCGGCACCGTCACCATGAGAGCGAGCGGTGCAGAGGCTATTAAACTGATACTGGGCAAGGTCTCATAATAGGGAATTTTCTCAGTGAGAAGAATGCCAGCACTTGTTTTAGGCCAGCACCAAAATCATTGTTCTCCTTGTTTTTGTTGTTGTTTTTTGCTGCATCAAAACAGATTACAGCCTTTAAAACAAAGGTCTTCATTTTCCATATCCATTACTTGGTTCTCATGAGAAGAAACCCTTGTCTGCCTGTTATAATAAACTGATGTATCAGATTATGCTGAAGTTAATTGGGACGATTGCAGCTTAAATTAGAATAAATTTGTTTGTTTATAGATGGCATTTTGGAACAAAGAAAGTGTTTTATATACCAAAGAGATCTCTCTCCAAACTTGCTTTGCTAAGGAGTAAAACAACATCAAGTAACTAGAAAAACAGAGCTGTTTTAAGAAAGTAACTTATCATAATTTCTTTTGAAATAGTTGGTATGTGAGCATTTTGTCTATTTCAGCTGATGAAGCATTGTCATCATTTAATTGTGTCCCACAGTGCCATAATATTTATCCTACATCCTGATGATGTGTGAATGTTCTTCCCTTCCCTTTAGCTTTTAGTAAGTTTGCAGTCTTCTGGTTTCAGGAAAAAAACTGGGCTATCAAACCATGAGACAAATGCGTTTTCTAAATTCTGTTACGTATATAAAAATATCATAAATTTCAAAGTATTACTGTGACTCAGGTCCACTTTATGGTTTTTAATTCCTAAGTTGGCAGTCTTGTTATTTATCACTGCAACTAAGACAGATCCCATCGGGACAGCTGTCCTATATATATAGGAATATATATATATATT
>NW_010160958.1:0-457 GCF_000695765.1 Mesitornis unicolor | reverse complement strand
CTGTGATTCTGTGTGATTCTGTGGTTCTGTGATTTGTTTAAAAAATGGATCTTCTTGCACAGTGTTACCGTCACTTTTCTTTCATAGTTCTGGTTTGATTACTGTCTTATCACATTGACTGATCATGGACTTTGTTCTACATTTCTGATCTTTTTATATATATTTCCTTCTCTGCTTCTGAGACATTTAACAAGGTTTTCTTAGCCTTTCAGGTCTTTTGTCATTAATCACTGATTGGATTCAATCAATGCCTTTTTTTTTTTTAATCAACTTCGACTGGCTTTTGTGAGCATTGTGCGTCTTTAACATCAAAATCTCTGGACCAAGATTTAGCAAACCAATTCTGACAGTGTCATAGTTTTAAAGCATTTCACCATATATATCATGTAACTTCTTATGAGCTTGCACAGAGTTTATTCCGTTTAGGAAGTAATACAGCAAAACATGACAAAAATAT
>NW_010160957.1:0-330 GCF_000695765.1 Mesitornis unicolor | reverse complement strand
GTTTGGGACGGGGTGGGCAACCATGGGAGGTGTCACTTGGCTTGGGGACAGGGCCACCAGAGCTGTCCCTTGGCTTGGGGACGTGGCCTCTGGGTCTGTCCCCAAACTGGGGAGGTGTCACTTGGCTTAGGGATGGAGTGGGCAACCATGGGAGATGTCACCTGGTGTGGGGTCATGGCCACTGGGTCTGTCCCCAGGTTGGGGAGGTGTCACTTGGCTTAGGGACAGGGCCTCTGTGTCTGTCCCCAGGTTGGGGACAGGGGGGCAACCATGGGGGGTGTCCCTTGGCTTGGGGATGTGGCCACTGGGTCTGTCCCCAAACTGGGAAGG
>NW_010160956.1:0-1962 GCF_000695765.1 Mesitornis unicolor | reverse complement strand
GTGGGCAGACCTGTATTGGACTTCTGAGGACCTTTTCTCCTATGAGGAGTCCTCCCTACCCCTGAAGGACCACATGGCACAAACCGACTGCAACCCCCCCACTCCTATCCCCTTGTGCCTCAGGCCACAGGGATGGGGGAGGTGAAGAAGCTGAGCCCAGGAAGAAGGGAGGGGTGGGGGGGAGGTGTTTTGACTTTAAAATCTGCTTGTATCTTCTGTTGTTCTACTCTCACGTTGGTAACAAATTAAATTTGTTTTGTTTTGTTTAGTTTTTCTCCTTATGATAAGTGCCTTTTGCCCATGACCTTTTTAAGTGGTGAGAAGCCCTTTTAGTTGTTATTTTGACTAGCCCCTTTTTCAGGGCATCGTGGTGCTCAGTTATGCACTGGGCCTAAACCATGACAACAGAATTGCACTTTTTTCAGTAATAATCCTGACTTTTCCATGTGAAAATTGTTTCTGGGTAAGTAAGTCCAAAGAGTTGGTCACTCCCTAAAGAAATGTTCTCATAGAAGCTGCTTTTAATATTTAACAAAGCACCCTAAATGAGTGATTTAAAATCCAGAGACACAGTCACATAGCATAGAAAACTACATACAACTTTAGTTTTTGCTTTGGTAACATGAGTTTAGGAACAGGCCCAAGTCTGGAAGCCACCGGGCTGCCCAGCTCATTGAACTCTCTCACTTGAAAAATTTTTCCTTCTTTGCAAAGTAGAGAGAAATAAATCATAATATGTTTTATAAGGAGGGTGACAATAATAAGCTTGTTGTGTTCTCTTTGTCTTTATGCCATAAGCTTATGTCATCCCTTTGTTTAAGACAGTCCCTCAGGTCAAGCCCACAAGAAGCTCAGCAGCTGCAGGACTGTGTCCTTGCTGTCTTTTATATGACTGGTGAGGGGATTTGGAGATGTTCAGGGGCCTGGAGGGAAGGGGGAGCTGCTTTTGCTCACATATTTTGACCAGTCCTACAGAGGGTTGCCCAGTTTGGGGTAATGTTTGTTTTCTGCCTTACACTATTGCATAGCATCTCAGACTACAGGTCAGAACTGCCTGAGGTAGCTGCAGCTGAGGAATTTAAAGGAATTTGTATTTGAAAACAGAAAAGTAGACAGGTTTTATTTTTAGGTGTTGAAGGGTTTATTTTAGGAAGTTTTTTAGTTGTTGTTTTTTTTTTTTAGGCATAGGTAGTAATGCTACCATGCACCTGATCTAGCCAGAACAGATCAGCTCTATCATCACAGAAAGAAGTGAACCTCAGGGAGTATCCCTTGAGAAACACTGAAGTGCATTTTTTACTAATTTTTACTTTTCTTACCTATCTTTCTCAATACATAGTCTTTCATCCAACTGTGTTATGGCCACATTAACTAAAGCTGATCTGTATACATGAGAAAACCTATTTTGTTTTTCTCTTGGAAGCATATGGAAGCATTTAAACCCTTACCCAAAACTTTTGTTGATGATTTGCTTCCTTTATTTCAACACAAGCCTCTCACCTGCAGTCAGGGAAGTTCGTACAACGTGTACAGGCTGAGGCAGTCACCCGGGGTGCGGCTCCAGCTTCAGTGACAGCGAGATACCCCTGGCACTGCACCGTGCCCGTCACCCCATATCGGCGGTGTGGCCGTGCTCCAAGACAGCTCCTGCTGTATCAGGGCTGAGAAGAACTGTTGCTGTGCTGGCAGCGTGTGCTTACACTACGTTACATTTGTAGGGGTTTGGCTTGTGCTAATAATTATATAATTTATTTGAGAGAGGTGGGGGATGCCACCCCTATGTAAAGATACTGATAAAGGAAACGCAGACATGCTGTTTACTTTCTCTGCAGCATGAAGGCTTGTTATACAAACAGCTAAGGAAAAATATCACTCACCTGAGGCGGAAGCTGCTCCCTACTTAAGCGGCAGCGCACGCACAGGATCGGTCCCGCCCCACGGCTTACCGTCCCTCACCGCTGT
>NW_010160955.1:0-642 GCF_000695765.1 Mesitornis unicolor | reverse complement strand
TCCAATCCCCAACGTTCTGTGATTCTGTGAAGAAAAGCTTTGCTACATTTCAAACCAATAGCCTACTTTAAAGACTTTCAATATTTTTCTGAAGCTGACTAAACATGTAAGAAAGACACATTTAACCCACCCAGGTCTAAATTTGTTTATAAGCATATAAAACAGCAAAGAAAAAAACAATCACCTGTTGCTTAGCAAGTGCGTCCTCACCTGAGCTACTGTCCTGGTTTGAGCTAAACAGCACTAATTTTCTATTTAGTGATTTTACTTTTCAGCTCAATCTCTTTTAAGTGACTGAACTTGCTGAAAACAGGCAGCATGTTTTTCCCAAACAATGCTGCTAGAAGACAAGCTCAAGGTCAGTTGTTCCACCATGGGTGCTGTGTCTGTGCCTACAGGGTGGACGCAGACCCAAAACTGACCAGCAAGGTATTGCATTCCACATATGTCATACTCGCTATAAAACCGAGAGATCACAAGGGTCTCGTTCTCTTTCCACCCTTCTTCCATCTGGGAGCCCTTCCAGCTCTGACCCTTCCATCCACCTCGATCCAAGAGGCCAAGGCCTGAGCAGACCCTGCTGGTTCATCTGCCACTGATCCTCATTTGCATGTCCTGCATCAGCTCCCACTGCTGCTGAGT
>NW_010160954.1:0-21643 GCF_000695765.1 Mesitornis unicolor | reverse complement strand
CCCTAACGTTCTGTGATTCTGTGATTATCGAGCTAATCTCTCTGGGCTTCCTCTGCAACCGGTGGAGAGACGGAGAGGCTCCACCAGAGGGTGGCATCTGCCCTGAATCGTCTCCTGGGGAGCCTGGTCCGCCTCCACCTCACATCAGGGGAAGGGGTTGGGTTGCAGTGTTCAGCGCAGAGATCATTCAACTCCAGTGCACATCGGCAATACAGCACAGTGATACTGAAAAGAGCAGTTGAAATCGGCTTTTATTAGATTTAAGCTAACCTCCAGGGGTTTTCTTTCCGTTTTCCTTTTTTTTTCTGAAAAATAAAAACAAAGCAAGACAAATGCGACTTTTGCAGAAAGAAGGAACAGAAGCAGCTCATCTAGAGGCATCCTCATCAGCTCTAATCAGCAGAACTGAGTGCAAATCCCCACCACTGCAGAGATGCAGAACCTCAGTGCGGTGTCCCGGGGAGTCTTGGCAGGGCAGGTGGTGGGAATGTGCTTGGTGCTGAGCAGCTGGGAATGGGTGATGGAGAAAGAGTGAGATATTGAATACGCTCCTGAGAGAAATAAAGGACAGGTTCAAGGTTCCCAGATACATCCCACTGCACCAAACCTCCCCCTGATTGGGCCTGGGGGATGATCTGTGGCATTGCAGGATCTGAGGATGGACAAAACAATCCTGTACAGCTAGAGCCCAAGCATCTGTCCCCTGGTCCTTGATGGCACCCAGCATCTGAGCCATCCCCCTTTTGTCTTAACCATCTGCTGGGGGGATACTCAGTCTCAGAGACCACTGATGCCTCTCTGACACCAGGACACTGATTGCTACCATTCAAACCTCTTCTGCTCCGTGGTCTCACAGATCCTCGAGAAGGCAGCCCCTTTGCTCCACGTGAAATAACTCACCTCAGTTTTGCAGAGTGCACTGTTTTCTCCCAGAGCAGGCTATTACCTCCACTGCCAAGGTGTACGGTTACACCCCATGGATGCCTGAGGGTGAAGGATGCACTCAGTCACCCCACAAATATGCATGTTTTCTGTGAACTGAAAAAAATGTAGGCCAAGTTCTTTAGGGGATGGGATCACTCCACACAGGTCAGGTCAACTCATAGGGTTTGAGGTCGTTAATCCCATCTGTTGCAGCAGAACCACACACAAATCCCTGCCACCGCCCAAATGCGGCTGAGGGACATTTTCATTACAGTCAGGAGACATCAGCCCCTAATACCAGTCCTACTCACATGGAAGGACTTAGTGACCCAAGAGCCTTCAAGGGGCTGTGGGAAAGACCACCCGACCTGTACAGTCATCTCGGTGACTCACGCCAATGGACACCTTGAAGGCTGCCATGGGTGGGACAGGCCCAGCAGCCACCAATGCCAACTAAGATCCATTGGCCCCAGCTTTAGGCATCCAGCTGAGGTGCCCAGGGAATGCCTCGTGATGTATTTGTACTGAATGAGGAGAGTCCAGTGCCTGTGGGGAAGAGATTTTAAATGCTTGCACTTGGGTGCCATAAATCCAGATAGCGATGTCTCCCTGAGCCTATCATGCCTCTGGAGCTGCTCTACACATGTCAGCAGATCATTGGTGTCAGGACCAAGCAGCGACCACTTCTCAGCCATTACTGATCACTAGTTAGCTACCAGCCACTTGGTTTGAAACGTCCTATCCAGCTGCTGCTCTTCTCCCACCACTGAGGAGCTCCCATGGTTCCTCCCCTGCCCACCAGCATCGCCCTGCCCGCCAGCTGCAGCTCCTGGCTTTGGTCCATAACCCATCTTCAGCAGACACAGGGAGGTTCAGCAAAATCCACAATATCACAGTGGCAAACACACAGTGACTTCTGCTCCAAATGTCCATTCCCCAACATGTTAAATTAGTTTAAAACACCAAGTTATTAATAAAGATGATGCTACAGAGGAATTTGTAGCCATGGCTTCAGCTTTGCAGGCAACTTTCCTGCTGGCTCAGTAAAAAATGGCTTCTGCCTCCCAGGAAAACGGTCAATTCCAGAATTTTTGGAAAGGAAACAGGGTTTTTTCACCCTCACAAACAGGAGAAAATGAGACATAAGCTAAGATGGGCCATGGCTGTAAAGGCTCTACTCTGAGATGGAGTCAGCCACATTCATGTGCCAGGCCTGGCTTGAGGCAGGAGCGGGTGCTGAACGTACACGTCCAAACCCCTAATCCAGATCCTGGGCTGCTCTTGGGTGACTCTGATCCTTGTTCCAGCCTGGACCTGAAAAATCTTTTCCACTAAAAATGGCAAATTGCCATGAAAATAACCCTGCTTGATAAATCACCCCGTTCTGACAGGATATGTTTTCTTGGAGATTTTCCAACCAGCTGTAACACTAACACCACCGGAAACTCTGTAGGCCTTTCTGCTTGGCTGGAAACACCAGCTTTGTGGAAATCAAAGGCAGATGTTACCCAGTATGAGACCTATTCCCAAACCAAAGTGAGCCCAACAGCTGGGAGACCAAGCAGTGAGGAGAAATCATCCCATGCCAAACCCGCAGGATTGCAACCTCACCAACACGCATGCCCTGGACACGCCTCACGCTCCTTGCTCCCGGGCAATCCTTCCTGGCCAAACAAGTTACACTGGTATTTCTTTTCCAATGCCTTTTCCATTTTCTGGCACTGACTACACCAGAGAGATAACCTGTAAACAGGCAGGGCTGGGTTCCTTTCTGAACTGGAGCAGCTCCCTGGCCAGAGGGAGGTACCCAGCCAGTGATGGAGCTCCAAAACATGCAAAGGCAGCAGAGGTGTGAGCCATAGGACCTGAGCCCAGGGCTGTGACCGAGGGACCATGTTGCTGGGGTTGCTGGGCCCCTCTGCTGTTATTGGTGCCCAGCCCCAGGGTGAACACAGGAGAGACAAGGATCACCTCAAGGTGCACAGACCCCTGTGTCGAAGCATTAGGTGGTCTGGATGAGGCAGGGACACCTCCCACTACACCAGGTTGCTCAAAGCCCTGTCCAACCTGACCTCTAACACTTCCAAAGCTGGGGCATCCTCAACTTCTCTGGGCAGCCTGTGCCAGTGTCTCATCAGTTCCTGCAGACCTGAGAGGAGCGCAGACTCCGCTGGAGGGGTTCATCTGCCCAAAGAGAGGTACCTGCAAAACGCAGGTGCCAACATCTGGTTTACTCATCCCATGATGTCTATACTGTCTGTAGAGGAGTACAGCCAAATTCAGGAACTGCTTGTTCTCCTTCTAAAGAAGCTGTGATAAAACCACCAAGGCAAAGGCATCGCACAAGAGGGAGTTCCTCGTTATTTGCTGCAAAGAATCATGCTGCCATGATGTGATTTTTCTGTATCCAAACCAGCTATCATGCTGCACCCCAGGTGTAACCATATCTCAGAAGAATAAAACATCCCCTTTCCCTCTCTTCTGGCACACACAGACCTAAATTCACCACCTGCAATCCCCGGCTTTTACCTACGTATTCTACAGCTTAATATATTGACTCTTTTAAAGTGCTTTGAGAGAGGAAAGGTGTTTTAAAAGCACAAAAGGGCCATTAATATCAGATGTCAAGCCATAACAAAGAACAACTGTGCTGCTGGTGCTTTCCTGATTAGTCAGGGTGCCCAGGGTTGCATTACCTCGTTTGCAACTCTGACAGAAACATAATACCAGCCCCTCTTTGGAAAAGTAACTTTTATTTTGTTGAAGCCATACGTTTCCAAGGGTAGAGTAAAGCTCAGAAGCCATAAATCATGCCCAGATAAGAATAATCTCAAACAATAGTTAGTTTGTAGCAGGATGTTGCTTGTTCTGTGGTAATTGCTCCGTGGTTGAGGCAGATTTCCCAACACCTGCTCAGACACGCAGCGCCGAAGAAAAATGCCCTGTGCTGGCTGTGGTTCTTAGTGTCTGAAATCTGAGCATGTTGAGACAATTTTTAATACTACTCCTCCATATCTGCACAAATCCTACAGTGCTGCAGCCCTTCAGATTTCAAGAACTGTCCACCAGTGGCCAGAAGACACGGTTGCACCATGGAGCTGGTAGTGACAGTGATAGAGATGCAGCAACTCAGACCTCCCAAGGTGTCTCAGCTTTGCTGCCTCTCAGATGTAAGCTTCCACATCACTGCGACCGCGGAGTGCACGGGCAATGCTCGTGGGGCTGGGATGTAGGGGCTGTGGGGTTAACGTGTGAAGAAGTTGCTGTGGATGCAGGACCCCCGAGAAGTGCATCACTGGCCACTGCACAGCTAAGATGGGTCAGAGATGAGGCTGCACAGAAGGCACGAGACAAGCAGCTGTGGGGGCAGCTGCCTCCACCCCAGCGGCTGGGCTGCACTGGAGAGCTGCAGTTACCACATATGCCTTCAGAGGCTGCTGGGGACCCTGTCACTGCACCCTGGCATCTCCTGAGACCTGAGCTGGCTGGTCTCCCACCTTGACAGCTGCCCCATAGCCCAAGAGGAGCGCTAGTGTTGGGACAGGATGTCATGAAGGAGTGGGAAACCAGCTCCATACCTGGCTCCGCAGTGGGGAAGGTATGTTTGAGTAGGAAAAGATGCAAAGCTTGGTTTGGAGAACATTTGTAGGCTGCTGCCTGCCTGCTGGGAGCAGTGACCTGGACCTTGCCCTCAAAATACCCATACCAACAGCTTCAAGGTGAAGGAGAGATTTGTAGAGCGCTGCTGACTTCACCCAGCTAGACCCATGCTGGCATTCAAAAGCTGCCTTCCTTTCCAAACCAAGCCAGCGCTGCTTGCCAGGCAGCCCCTCTGTCTGTGAACCAGCTGTGGCCCATGACGGGTGAGACAAGGAGCTGTCCCTGCTCAGCTCACAGCCTCCCCACTTCATCTCCACCGTGGGCATCCCCAGTGATGCTATTAGCATCACTGCTGAAGAGGGTCCCACCTGGTCAGGGGGTGCTGGTCTGAGATGTGCAGAAAAGCTGCTGCATTGAGTAATTTGGCTTTTTTCAATGAAGGACTGGCCACCAGCAACAGAGCACTTGCTGGGTCCCCACAGGTATGGCAGCACTGGCTTGCACACCCATGGGACTCATTATGGGGTGCTATGGCAGACTGAGGGTCCACAGCCAACCTGGCATTGGAGGAGGGGACAGAGGTGGGGGTGAAGGGCAGGGTCCATCCATGTAGCACTCCCAAATGCCACTGGAGTCCAGCTAGAGCAAACGCTGCTGAGACTGAGATCCTCCCTCCTGCATGGAGCTGCACCAAGAGATCCAAAGCTGAACCAAGCCTTGTGCCCTCCTCCAGCAGCAGCAGTGTCCCTGTGCCCCTCATCCAGCTGCAAACCCCCGATGGTCCCCTGCAAATCCCCCGTGTGCACTCTGCCTCTGGTGTTGCAGATGTTGGGGGTCCTGGCTCATTCCAGAAAGAAGAAGGGGTGAAGAAGAGTGAGTGGAGCAGAAGAGGGATCCCTCTCCTACAAGAACATGTCTGGTAGTGCATAGGCTCACCAGGTGGGCATTTACACAGCGAAACCAATGCTTTGTCTCAGATTCCCCTCCCACCTCTCCTCCCACCTGACAGTCCATAGTCCCTACAGGAGAAAGGGGCAATGCAACTGCTTTTTCCCTCCTCCAGGTTTCCAAAATTGGATAAGGAAAGGAAATGCCCAGCAAAAGCCTTTGATGATAGGGATCATGTTGAGCTTGGGCGTGCTGGTCGCTGCAGCTGCGACAGCCACGGGGACCTCTCCTCCTCTCCCAGGCAGCAGAGCCCCCTGTCGTGAGTGCTGCCAGGACCTCCAAGTGTAAGCAGCTCTTTACGAGTATCCTATTCCCTCTGCCTTTCCCCTCCCGATTGCAGGATTACATTTCCTGATGTCCCTCAGACCAGCTTCAACACCAGCACACCATGGAGGGTACCCACTTGCCCTGACTGGGGCCAGCTCCTGCCCTGCTCTGACCCTGCCTCTGGGTAGGTACTATGAAAACACCAAATCACCTCACACAAAAGCAGCAAAATCCTCCACTGTGCTCCCCACACATGTTTCCTGTGTCCCTTTTCTGTAGGACATCCCTTGCCACTGACCCAGTCCAGTGGGAAGAGCAGAGCTGCTTTTCTTTTACCCTAGCGGAAAACCCAGGAAGATCACTTTTCCCCAGTGGGGTGGGCTTTCAAAATCAAGCCCCAGAAGGACAGCTGTGATGTTACCCATCACCAGCTCGGGCATCACCTCGCAGAGACCTCAGGCACGTAAATACCTCTGCGTGCCTGGGAAGCTGTCAGCTGTCAAGGGAGGTATGGCAGGTGGCAACTGATTCAAAGCCAAAAGCATGGCTCCGGGTGTTGCTGGGCTTTGGAGCAGGCACAAGATGCTTCAGGGCTGAGACCTTCAGTGGTGACTGGGGAGCAAGGAAGGTTTGGGGCTGGTGAGTAAGGATATGGCTAAAGAAAAATGTTTTCCCACCATGTGAATGAACAGGCAGTGAGTTTTTCCTCACAGCAAGATCTACATGATTTCAGCTGCACGGAAAGGCCTGAGGACCATTAGATACACCCAGTCACATCCTCTCCAACAGTGGGACCCCGGTTCAATGAGCAGTGCAACAACAGCAGGATCTCACCCTCATCCCTCCCCACTCCCCCCATTTCCCAACCCCAAATCCTCACACCCTCACCTCTTTCTCCCTTCTCAAGATCCCAGAAAACCCTCTGTAACTAAAATCCTGCCCTGACCACCACCTCCTCCCTAGCAGGGATGGGCTTCTGTGGAGCTCACTGCCAGTGTGTAGGTCTTAGTGTTATCACAGCCAGAAAGAAAGAAATAACCCCACACCACATTTAACATGCATCTCCCAGAGGAAGCATCTTGGCATCTGCAAATCACAGAAACTCTGTGGTCTGCACCAATAAAACCCAAACACTTTACAACAGACAGAACTTGAGTTGCAATGGTGGCGTCCCCTGGTGATGTCACCTCATCCCTCCCTGTTACTCCCGAGTCAGTTCATTATTATTAATGTCACTACAATAAATACCAGAACAAGATTGACAGTGTTTGGCCACGTAACTTAAAGCATTGCCCCACTCCTCCTTCACTCTGTGTCTCTGCAGCCTTGGTTTCCATCCCTATCAGTCATCAGAAGAGCCTTTAGGGACAAACCGTTTGACTATGTGGCCAGCCAGGTAATAGAAGCCATGCAGAAGTGCAGCTGTGGCATCGATGACCAGCGAGAAGGTGCCCCCAATTCCAGAGGCCAGGTCTTTGAGGACGGAGGGAATGGCACAGATGGAGTGGTATGGGAAAGCAGCGAGGTGAAGGACAAACCCCAAGGGGATGCACAGAATCCTGTAGGTGAGGGATGCCACGTCTTGAACGATTTGCAGGAAGCCCAGGAAGATGTTGACGATGACCCTCCCCACATCATAGGGGATGCTGATGAGCACCATGCTGATGGCTTTAAGGTAGGATACCATCCCATTCCACAAGCTGGAGAGTCCTCCCAGAACTGTGCTGCCAACCCACTTGATAACAAGCCACAGAACATAAAACACAAATTTCACCAGCTCCACAAACACGTAGATGAGGAGTTCCAGAATTTTGATGAAAGGGGTGGCAATGATGCCAGCCACTTTTCTCATCAAGCCGCTGTCTTTGGCCTCGTGGTTGTCACTTGTTTCTACTTGGTCTCCAGAGCGGATCAGACTGACAGCTTGCAGTATTGCCTCTGTTTTCTCCTGGCTTTGGCTGTCTTCCCCACAGTTGCCCTTGAACAAGCGAACTCCTGGTAGAAGCTGCTCCTCCAGCTCTCCCACTGTGAGGTCTGCCAAGCTGTTTTCATCATTCACTTTTTTCACTAGTCCCAGGGACCACCCCTCCAGAGCATCACAGCAGGCTGCCAGCCAGAGGATCTCTGGCACCGACACTTTGCCTTTAACTCGGACGCTGGAAGGAATTGCACCTGCAAGAAGATACAGATGATTCTTCTTGGAGCAGTGAGGGACCAGAGCTTGCTCCACTACCTTCCCGATGTCTCTGTGCCAGCTTTTGCTCAGAGATGCGCTCAGAGGGACGGCATTTGTGAGTGTGTAAGTGGACATCTGGAAATCCTTCTCATTAAGCAAGCTGGGATTGAGCAGTCCTCTCTCGTAACCGGAGCCCACGTAGTCTGAGGTCAGGGCTTGGTTTGCACCAAGGTTGGCCACAGTGTCAACAATATCGGCTTCACGCACCATCTCATGCTGGTCATTTTCTGGATCATCTATCTGAAATAGTAGAGAGAAGAGTTACTGGATGCAACTTGCCTTCCTAGAAAGCAATGTGTAAAATGGACCTTGAAGTATATTTTCCATTATGACTGCTACTGCATGCTGTGCCTCAGATCACATCCCATGCTCCCTCCTTATTTTCCTTGCAGCGCTTCAGAGGCAGCTCTACTTAGCTGTCCTGCCAAACACATCAGTTTAGGCTGCAAAGGATGCTTGCAGCTGTCCAGTCTGGTCTGTAGCACAACACAGCCCCCAGAATCTCACCAGCCATCCTGCACCAAGCTGCTAACTTGCCATTTTCTTTCTAGACAATATTTTTAAGACCAATAGGTGGCTTGATTTAGGGCCATGTTCTCACCTCCTATAGTGGTGGTACCTCCAGTTCATTTAAGCACCTACCATGGCACCTTAATTCAGTCCATCAAATCCAAGCCATGAAGAAAAAAAAACATGGTATATAAGATGCCTAGACAAGTCATTTATCTCTCACCACTGATTGCAGAAGATGCCAGAATGAAGCCAGGCACCATGGCAGGTGACCTGAACTTCCCTGCCTTGACCCCAGACACGGACGGCTGTGAGCTCCTCTGGCAGGACTGGTCATTAGCATACGTTTCCAAGGGTAGATAATAGTCTGAACCTCACGTCATTAATAGTCTGACCTCATGTTAATGACCACACACCTACAGATGTGCCATGGGCGAGGACACCATCGCCACAGGTCCTTGGTGAAATCTGTGCTACCTACTCGTAGGCTGCCTGTGCCACAGAGCCGGGGGTGGCAATTGCTGCAGCAGGAATTAATCCGGGAGCCATAACGAGCAGGAGCACTGAACACCAGGGCATGCTCAGGTCTTTCTCGGGTGGCTGCAGCTCTGTTTGCTCCTTAGTCACTCCTACTGACACTGCCTGCAGCCACCTCAGGGGGTTGTGCCAGATTGCTGTTTTCTTCCCCGTATTAGACGGTGAGCACGTTGGTAGAAGCTCGGGGGTGGCAGACGGTCTCTGGCAGTCGCTGCCTCCTGTAGTCTCTGTTTCAGAGGCCATGGCTCTCACCTTCCAGCATTGAACTGACCCAGTTAAACCTGCTACCTTTGCTCCTGGCCTGTAGACAGTTTACTGCACCATATAATCTGTGCTTTGGAGGCACCTATGGCAGACAGTTCATTTTCTACCTTGAATCACTCCCCAGTCATTCTTCCTTGTCCCTTGTCTATCCTGCAATGTACCTGGACAGACATCCACTTACATCCTTGCACCCTTACCCAGAGGTTGCATCCTCCCAGTGTCACATCACCTCCTCACTGCTCTGCGACAGCCTGGGCCAAGAGACAGGGAGAAAGGGCCAGCACCAGTGGGTGTCAGCAGCGATCCATGCAGCTATTCATGAGCTATTCAGCACCTCACAGCAGCACTGAGTTCCAGCTGGCTTCCTCCATCAGCCAAGCCCCTGCAGTCCAGGCTCAGCGCTCCCTCTGCACCACGGCTGGTCACAGTGCCAACAATGGCCATTGCAGAGGGCTGCATTACCCCCATATCCTGCTAGGAGGTTTCTTGCGCTTCATTTCGGTGCATCTGATGCTTATTGCATCAGAACTGGAAGGACTAAAGTGAACCCTACGTGCTGACGCATAATTCGTAGCTTTTTCTAAACACACCACTTTAAAAAGACTTACTCTGCACTTCTTCTGCCTTATTCTGCTCCTCTTGCTCAGACACCCCAAACCCACAGGCTGCAGCTGGCTGACGAGGCCAACATTTTGTGTTCCACAAAACCATCATCCTCTCCTGCCCCCCAACTCATCCTCCCTGTTCTGATGAGATGACAGTGCTGTGCCATGGGACAAGGGATGCACAGGGTGCATTTAGTCCCACATTACAGGTGATGGGGAGAGGTCATGGCACAAGGCTGTGCCTGGGAACTGCACCCCTGCTATGGTCCATTTGAGCCTGACACCCCTGCAGAGATGCTCACCCTTCTTCCTCTCACTGCAGCGCTACAGCCCCTTTCCTGCTTCAGGACCCCACTGCCTTCTCGACAAACAAAGGGAAACGGTGGAGGGGGGCTGACGTGCCACACCACAAGGACACAGACCCAAAACAGGTCAGCTCTGCCTCCTGACAGTGACTCCCAGCCTACGTGAAGCAGGTGGAATAAACTTAATTTTCCTCTCCTTGCAAGCTGATGTGTGCAAACCTCAAGGTGCCTATCAAGAAAAGATCTCACTGGTTACCTGTTCAGCTACAGGCTTTAGCACATACCACTGGGGTTGTTTAGGTGCAATTAAAAAAGAACATGATAAAACTGCGGCTGTGTGCTGTTCATGCGTAAGGCTCTGACATCACTGAGTTATGCTTTTAATAACTCATATTATGGTTTGTAATAACTCCCGTGTAACTGAGGTTTTCATGCCTCCTCCAGCTCAACCCCAAAGGCAAGCTGTCTCCAGCACTGCATCTAATCTGCACGGCAAGCTGCCTTTCCTCACCACTTCACAAGGTTTTTGGTTTGTGTCACCGCCAAAGCACATCTGCAATCATGGAGTCAGCCATGAAGCCACTTGCCCAAATTACCTGCAACAGCTAAGGGCAAGATCCAGACAGGTAAACATCTCATTCTCGGAGAGGGTGGTTAAAAATAAATTATGCATCTAAACACCTGCACGGATGTCAGCAGCTACCAATATTGATGTGTTTCATAAACTGGAGGTTGCAGTTACACAGAAGGGGCAGAGGGGGATTAAAAGTATGGCAACACGCAGTTATTAGGGGGGGGCAGCTTCCATGAAGTTTGATCATTTAACAAGGCAGGACACTGTTATCTTCCACCTTCCCCACACTGGTAACATCTCAGGTGAATTTCTGCATCCCCCTCCCCTTGCTACTGCCCCAGGCACACTTATGCGTTTGACTGCAGTGGAAATATTTCATCCAACTTAAATGTATGACTCGTTTATCAGGGAGGAGGCACAGAGCACCTTATGCCAAGATTTTGGTTGTAGGACGTTCATGTGAGTGGCTCTAGAAGTACCTAATTCTCTTGGCTGTCTACCAAGAGAGACAGCAAGAGCAGCTCAGAGGTAGCTATAGCTACCTATATAGCTATAGCTATATAGGGGCGATGCAAACCCCACCTTCATCTGGCTGGCAGAGGTCATCAAACCAAATGAAAGCAAGAGGTGATTCATCCAGCCTCTCATAGGTTACAACAGAAAAAGCAACTCCAGAGTTTTTCATATCTCTTTAAGCTATAGAAAGAGTCAAACCCATAAGTTTTCAGCCAAACAAAATGAGGTGAAAGCCACCTAAGTGATTTGCTCTCAACTCCTATGAAACCTGTGGCAGAGCAGGTTTCCAGACCTAAGCCTTGGAAAGCCCAATCTGTACCCTGCTCATCAGCCTGCCCTGCTTGCTCTCTAATTTTTCACTAATTGCTGAATTAATTCACTGTTTCCAGCTGCCAAAGGGCAGTGGGTGGCACTGACATTCCTCACACTTCTCACCCAATTACTGTTACGTTTGGCATTTGTTTCTCAGGCAGACATTCCTGAGGAGGTAGGCACACAGGGAGTGAGATGGTGCCCTCACCACTTACATTATTACCCCAAAAAACATGCATGTGACAACCCTGAGGCTCTCACCAGAGTGCAGAGAGTGTTTTTATAGAGATTTCTTTCTGCATGCTGTGTCTCTGCATCTCTATGTTCATGCACACAGGCGCAAGCACGTGGCACTGTGCCGCTGAGCCTGCTCATACCTGGCTAACCTGGTCTTGGCAAGGGAATTACCCAGAAAACAGGCAATATAACCTCATGGGGTTGTGCTGCAGAGCAGGGGTTTCCTTCAGCAGCCATCTGACCTGTCCTAACCACCTGATCTAGCCTTGATAGAAATACACATAATAGGTGTGAAATCTCTTCCCCATTTTCTCCTCCCAGATCTAGTGTGGTGGTGTCTGAGAGGGGTGTACATGCTTATTTCTTGAGTTACAGGTATTTTTCATATTCTTAATTTCTTCTCCTTATGGATTCTCCAGAAAAGTATTTTTTCTTGTGGTTTTCTGTTTCAGAGTGAGGTTCCTGCAGTGAACTGTAGAGCTGCTGCCTCCCACCTCTGAGACACCTGCATTTCAGCAATGGGTGAAAGGGACCTATTGGTGTAAACTAAGAACGAACCCACAGAAACCAAATGGAGAAGTCAGAGCAACTAAAGGTAGCACTTGCCAATTATTTCTGGGGCTGTGGTATGGTCTGGAGGCAGAAGACACAAGTTTTGGGGCTCTGGAGTGCTGGCAGGGATGATGACAAGGTGAAGGGTGAAGAGGGATGGTGCGAGGAAGGCAGAGGAGCCCCTCGAGGGAGGTGCTGGAGAACCAAAGCTGCTGCGGTGAGGCTGCTCCATGGCAGAAATGGCTTTCCAGCCTGCCTGGGCACGTCTGGTGAGTCAGATCATGAGCAGCAGGAGAAGATGTGGTGGCTGGAGGTGACAAAGGGCATCAGCAGCCAAGGCAAATCGGAAAGGATCTCACCCTACCATTTTGCCTTGCTCCCCCATGGCACTGACAGCAAATGCTCACTTGCCTAGGTCCTCTCTGTGCTTTAAAAATTCATCACCTTTCCTCAACTTCATAATGGGAGTCTGCAAAAAGCTTTTCTCTGATTAAAAGCACAAACAGACATCTCCTGCAGCCATCCATGAAGAAGAGCAGATCACAAAGTCCTTGTGAACTCCTGCAACACAAAACCCAGCCCAGAGAGCAGGGAAACAGCCCAAGGTGAAGACAAGGATGTAGCATTTTCTATATTCACTACCTGTGACCTCCTGGCCTTAGTACCTCATCACCACAGGTGAGGAAAATGCCCATGGCAGCCATTCTCTATGGCCAGGGGTGAGCTTTGATTCCAGCTATGTCCAGCACCCAGCACCCAAGGGTCCCGCTCTCAACACACTGCTCTGATACTGCAGCTGTTCCTGCCCTGATAAGGCACCCCTGCATGCTGCCAATCTTTCATGAGCTCAATAGATGGGGGTAGCTTACTGTTTGACAAATTTCACCATGATCACTGCTGAAAAACCTGAAGCACGGCAAAAAAGAGAGGTAAAGCATACTTGTTCTCTTAGGGTACCAGCAATTTTTTAAGGATTTCCTTTAAATTTAACAGCCCAAAGGACTTGCTTAAACATGTCAAGTGTCAACGGAGACAAAAAACACTGAGGCTCTGACAAAATTAGTTTTATACCGCACACTTCTGACTTGACTGAAGTCTGCACGCTCCAGGATATGGCAACTCATTTCCCTACCAGAGTCTTCAGCACATGGACACATCAGAAAGCTGCAGCATCAACTTGGCAAACCACAAATGGATGTTTTCTCCCTGTGCAGCAAAGCTAAAAAGCTCTTATCAACACTGCAGTCACACTGATAACAGAACAAACTTTAACTTGAGACTGCGATGTTTAACCCTGCTCCCCACGGGCAGTGCTCCCTGCCCTGGCCGGGCAGGACACGGCATTAGCTGGTGTCCAAGGTTACTTCCCCCCCCCAGCTTTCATTAACAAGCCCCATGGGACAAAGAATTATTTGTTTGTTCAGTTCCAAGCACAAAAATACGTTCCACTTGTGTTAAATCAAGATCAAAATAAGTTCAACAAGCAGAGCTCCCACCTCCTTTGCAAAATCCTATCCCATTTCAGCCCAGAGGAAATGTTCTCCAGGAACATTCGCTTTACAGTGAAGGAAAAACTGACTTACCTGTGGTTCGACCAGCCAGTTCTCCTCCTCATTTTGGGATGGCTTTGTATACTTAAAAGCTGAATAAAGAGGGATTTTGTCCTTAGTACTGTAGAGGGTTGCAAAGCGTGGCTCTCTGTTGTACTGCTGACAGATTTTCACGTGGAAGGGCTCCGTAAATCCTTCGGGTGGGACTTGTCCAGGGAAGAACATGTTACACTCAGCAAAACCACTTTCATCCCCTCCAACAACTCTGCCCTGGGAAAAGCCTGGGAAAACTGACATGCAAAGCAAAAACACAACTGATGTCTTCATGGTGCACTCCCTGGAGCTGGGGAAAGCCCGGTCTGCCTCCGCTGGGTCCGGCACAGGACCTGTGCTCTGAGTCCATGCAGCAGCCAAAGCCAGGGAGCGTCTGGAATTTGGGTGTAGAGTGCAGGGGAAATGAAATACGAAACCGGGGCCGATCCCTTCGGGGAGCCGGCGCTTTCCGCAGCAGCGCCTTGTCAAGCCGAACGTGCGCCAGGCAGCGCTGACACACGCTGCGGACAACCCCAAATCATCGGGCTCCTTGGGAAGAGGAGGAGCAAGAGGGAAGCCTACGGCGACGACCGGCGGCGGCTGTCCAGGCTGGGGCTCAGCGCCGGCGGGGGTGTGGTGTGCTGCATTGCAGCACAGTCCCCGGCAGGAATTTTGGCTGACGCAGCCAGAAATCTTCCTGGGGCTGGCAGGGGGATGCTGCAAAGTCAGATTCGCCACCCCGAAGAAGGTGTTCGCTGCCCTCTCCAGCCACAAGCCCGGTCAAGGGACGGGGAGAGGGAGAGGAAGGAGAGAGGTGGCAGGATACTGACACTGCTGGGAAAACACTTTCCCCTTTGTGGGGCGTCTGTCACCACTGTTTCTGCCAGCCACATGCTGCTAAGGCATCTGGAAAAGGCATTCTCCTCCGATCTCTGAGAGCTGTAATGGGCATCTGAAATCCTCCTGTGGAGCAGCAACCCCTCACCTTGGCAGACCCTCTCAGGAGAGATTAACAAGAGGCAGAAGACTCTCGGATCACATATCCCTGAGCAACATGCACCTCTGAATATTTTGACCAAACCTACAGAACTGGTGGAGAAAAAAAATACCTAAAGGGAACGAAACCAATCCTCGGAGTTTATGATCAGCAGAGCTACTGCTGGATGAAGTCTCTATTCCTTCAGTGACTGGGAAAACTAAGGTTTTCAGAATAATGGGGATGGAAAGGAGACTACAGAGCAGTTCCTCAGAGTGAAGAAAATGTGCAGTTTCCAACTTAAGAAGTTAGATATGATCAGATGTGTTGTTAACAACCTGAAAAAAATCCTGGGTGCCAATAAGGCACAATTCCCCTTCAGACAAAGCTGGTTTATACTGTTAGAGTGATTTCCAAGCAAAAATCTCCAAGGGCTACCAATCCACAAGTGCTTTGCAGATTAGATAGGAGTAGTCTACATTGCAAATTATGAAATGGGACAGTGAGTGGTTAAAGTGCCTGCACAAGGTCAGAGAAGGAGTCTATAAAAGTGCTAAAAATAGACTGGACTCTATCATTCCTCTTCTCAGGGATGACTTCTGGAAGTACCAAGGCAAGGAAATACGTCAGCACCTCTTGGTGTGGTGTTACCAGCTGGGGTAGACCGTGGTGGGCTGGACAGGCTGGGTATCAACAGGAAATGTAGTAAGTGGGCTTGGTTTGAGTCCAGGCAGATGCCAGGTCACCCAGCCCTGACAGAGTTAGTCATGTTCAGGAAAGGTGATGGAAATGAAAGCACTGACACAGCCTGACCTGAAGACAGCAGCTGCAAAAGACAGGCTTAAAATTTAATTTTCCTAGATGTAAAAAGGCTCCTGGGAAATCAAGAACTGAAGCTAAACCTTAGATATTAGATGTTTTTCTGATTCCTGGCTTGCAAATACCTGGGCAGCAAAGGAAAATATTTTCACAAGTGCAGGAAGCCCTGCCCCCCAGGCAAACCTAGGCCAGGTGATGACTTTAAATACCCCACTCCAAGACATGCATTACCTCAGAATAGGCATGGTCCCAATCCAATGAAAAGGCAGCACAAGGTGTCTCAGGATGGGCATGACAGTGACCAGTATGGTGAGCACATTGGTGACTTCCACCAGGAAACGTCCTGCGTCTGCTCTGGACCTGCGCATCAACCTCCTGCCTCAAAGCAGCACCTCTGTCGTATAGCCCCAAGCTGTCTTCTGAGCCTCGAAGTCCCCTTATCTGTGTTTTGGGAGCTTTCAGCAGCTCTTTCCTGCCTATTTAACTCTGGATTTACCAGCAAACGAAGAGCCCTTGACTCAGTCCGAAGATCCTCAGGCTCTCATCGCCTATGAAAAGCACCAACGTGAAAGCCAGCATTGAGCCCTGCTCCTCTACCCCCAATCCCGTTTTCTCTCTAAGCGAGGTCCCTCTCCAGTTTCTACCTAATTTAAGATAGCTGTTGAAACCCTGGAACATGGAGCTGTATATTTTTTTCTGTTTTTGCTAATGTCACTATTACTAAAGAGACTAGTGACATCAGCATGGCGTGGCACTCGCTGTGCTGAGAAGATAATTGCCCTGCCCCAGGCAGATCATGCTCCCGGCCAAGAGATCGCAGACAGACAGAGGAGTCAAACACAGTGAGATGGTGTCGGACAGAGGTTTTGGTGACTCAGTGCTCCAAGAGTTTATCTGCTATCACAGGCTTTTATAGGCATCACAAGGGAGTGATACCTCTAGGGAGTCATGCCTATAGGGAATGATGCAAAAGGGAATATTAATATCGGATCCAAAGCAGCCCTAAGGCTATTGATCTGAGCAGAAGACCTCTTGGAAAATGCACATTGGGTTGGAAGCGGGTACCATGAGCCAGCAGCAGTAGTGTGGCCTTGCAGGAGCTGGGGCTACCCCCTCCAAACCCACCAAGGGTGACAGTGCAAGAATCCCAGCGGTGCCAGCAGTGCAGGCAAGCACCTGATGTTTGATGTGATGGAGGAGAGGGAGCCCACGGAGGATGCAAAGAGGCAGCTGATGTGGTCAAAGGGACAGGCGAGAAAAGTGATCTCTCAGTGGCAGGCAGAGGTGTGCGTATTTAATTAACGCAATTAAGTACAGAGAGACTTGTGAGAGGGAGGGGCAAAAAAAGAGGTAAGGATCTAGAAAATGATATTGACCTGGAGGAAAAGGAGGAGACTGGGAGAAAAACTAAAGAATGAAAGGATGTTTTCATCCATGTTCATTGACATAACATGGATGACCAGCCCTTCTCTTCCTCAAGGGTATCAAGCAACAAGACCAAAGTCTCAAGGAAAGGAATACCTCCCTGGAAAAGGAACCTGAAAAGCATACCAGCATCCAAACCCTGTAGCCACGAGAAGCTGCTGGGCTTGCTTGTCTGCTTTCCCACACTGTGCTTCCGGCCCCGTCTCTCTGTTCACACAACTGACACTGGATTTGCTACAAATAGCAAATCTTTCTTCTCGCATGCCTGACCCCTCTAGTATAGTCTTTCAAAACATTCTTGACTTCAAATATTTTTCCAGGCTGGATCTCCTGTCTTCTACCACGACCTCTGGGGAAAACCTCAGTGCTGTATGTGACTGTCCTGTTCTTCTGAAGAGGAAAGGAAGAAGAAAATGTCTCCGAGGGCAAGCAGTCCCACCAGAGACACACAGTCTGATTCAGTGGAGATACCAAAAATTGGGCTTGGAGTGTGGCAGTGCCAGCAGTCATGCCATGGCGTGTCAGAGAGCGCATCTGCCTCCTCACTGTCTCATGGGGAAAGAGCTTTTTTAAAAATTAGCTTAAAAACTTGGTCTGGGAAAGGAGCCCAGTGCTGAGCTGGAGAAAAGCAAGGAACTGCTTGAAAGAGTCCAGTGCAGAGCCACAAAGATGATTGAGGGAGTGGAGCATCTCCCTTATGAGGAGCAGCTGAGGGAGCTGAGTCTCTTTAGCTTGCAGAAGAGGAGACTGAGGGATGACCTCATTAATGTTTATAAATTTGTAAAGGGTGAGTGTCAGGAGGAAGGAGCCAGGCTCTTCTCGGTGACAGCCAATGACAGGACAAGGGGCAATGGGTGCAAGCTGGAGCATAGGAGGTTCAATCTGAACATGAGGAGAAACTTTTTCACTGTGAAGGTGACAGAGCACTGGACCAGGCTGCCCAGAGAGGTTGTGGAGTCTCCTTCTCTGGAGACATTCAAGACCCACCTGGACATGCTTCTGTGTGACCTAGTCTAGGTGATCCTGCTCTGTCAGGGGGGTTGGACTGGATGATCTTTCGAGGTCCCTTCCAACTCCTAATATTCTGTGATTCTGTGAAAATCAATAAAACCCAGAAGCTACATCCTTTGGCTCTTTATCACAACCTTCAGACTCAAGAGATCTCTGTTAATCTGCAGGCTGTTAGAAACAAACACAGCAACGATCCTGTGTCTGACAGCAGAGGTAGATTTAGATTAGCGGTACAAGGCAACGTTTTTAATACTGCAGATGATTAACTACTGGAGTGAGTTGTTTAGAGATGTCCTGAAAGCTCCAACACTTCTTTAGAACAAGAGATGCTTTTTGACACAATAACTACAATAAAAGAATTGATGTTTCAAATGCAATGGTTTTTGTTTTACAGATTGTCAGTTGGTCAGAGCCACAAAAGTTCTTTCATACCTCGAATCTGGTTTGGACAGGAAAGTTATCCACTTGCATGCTTTTCTTCTAGGTAGGAATTATTCCTGGTTTTTAAATATTTGTTTGTTATATTTTATTTTTTCAAAATTGTGGTGCGGTTCAGTCAATCCTGAGAGCTCACCATTCTAGGTGCTGTCTGAAAACAAGGTGTGAGGCAGCTCCTGACAGTCTGCACTGACAGAAGACTGATTTGTGGGAACAAAATTAGAGGTGCAGACTTGTTAGGCTTGCATCATCTCAGAAGAGGGCATGAGAAAGCCATAATCCTTGAGAAAGCTAAACCTGCTGGCAGGATCCAGAAGCTTTAATCAAGAGTCAAGACAGCAGCCACATCCAAGACTGCCTGCCTCCAATAATGCTGCCGTGTTTTGGAAGCAAGGAGGGGGAGGAGGAGGGAGATGTTCTAGATGAAGAGTTTGGCCAGACCCAATAGAAGGAGATGAGGTTCCAGCTTCTCCTGGCTCCAACACCCTCCATGCCGCTTGGATCAGCAGTGGAGATGCCCACATGGATCCCAGTCATCCCAGCAGCCAAAGCAGAGAAACAGGTACCACAAGGGTGTGACCCACACCATCCTACATGGCCAGGAGAGGATGAGATGGCATCCTCCAGATGTGCCTGTGTCTCTGTGCCAGCTGAGAAGCGAGCCCAGGATGTGCACAGATGCTCAGACAAACCTTGGGCAGGATCTAACACACTCCTGCCACTGCAGGGATTTAGCTCTTGAAAAACGGAGTGTGCGGGCTGTGCTAGGGAAGAGAGAGCAGATCTTTCTCCATGCTCCTTTCAGGCTTTGGCTTTGCTACTGAAATACATACTGCAACTGCTGTGAAGCGTAAATGTAATATCATATTTTCCACATATGTTGCTTCTTGGCCAGTACTGCCTGGGGGAAGATTCAGATGTGAAAAACACAATCACCAGTCCCAGGATCTTGTCACTGCCTCAAGCACAGGGCACAGGTTCTGCCCTTAGAGTTCACAGAATAGCATTGGTGTGCGACAGCCAGGACCAAATATTTCCTCTAAAAAACAAACGCAGCAGTGCACTAACTGACAGCGTTGTTGAAGTAAGTACGGGCCTTGAATTAGTGTTTTAAATAAATGAGTGGCTGGCTGGGACTGCAGGTTAAATTACAAGTGCAAAACCTAAAGCCCCTTGAGAGCAGACCTGGGAGCCTCCTGATTTTGAAAACAGCTCCCAAGAAGAGAAGAGTTGGACACTGCAGCGTCTCTGCTGGGACCTGTTGCAGAACTGTCTGACGTGACTTTCTTGGGAGATGGCATTATCCTGTCTGTGGCTGTATAACACTTGTCATATACCAGACTGAGGAGCAGCCAGTCCCCAAACACATGGTTCATCAGGTGGTATTCAGAGTGCTCTCAGATTCAGTGCTGCAGCGTTGCCTGTCTACATCTCCTTCCCCACAGTAAAACCCAAGATCTCAGGGCAAGCATTACAGCTCACCAACAGGTGCAGGAGAACAGAAATCTTGGAAGCCAGCACATTACACAGGGACCCCCATAAACCAGACAGTCACTAATGACAAAATATAAGGCTTTGGCACTGCTTTGCAAAGAGAATTAAAAGCCTGCATATCCTCAAGATTTGTAGCCATGAATCCTCTCCTGGCTATAGGCACTCAAGAAAAGGTAACTTTGTTTGTTCTTCCTCTCATAAGCTCAGTATCAGCATCCCCAGGGGATTGAGTCTTACTTCCATCAGGAGGCAGAAGTTGTTTGGGGTCAACTGTCTTGCTCCCAAAAGAGTGCTCCAGTGACTGTCCTTCTGCCCTGGGCTGCTTGCTATTGGACTTCACACAAGTAGTCACCTATTCACTAAGTCAGAAGGTGAATCACCATCTGCCCTTTAGTACTGTAGGAAAGGCACAGGAGCAAGAGACTCGCTGTCCAGCCTGGACCATGCTGCATACAGCCCCTCTGAGCAGCAGCCCCTGTGCCCATGCCATGTCATGGTGCTCTGAGTCTCCTCTGTGCAGGACCCAAATGAACCAGAACTCCCTGGAGAGCACCCGCACTCTCCACTCTTCCTCCAGCACAAGACAGTGCATAACCACTCCATGTTTCTAAATGATGGGGAGTGCTTTGAAGACTACCTAGCACAGATTATATAGCTCACAGCTGGTAAGGGCTGCAGGAGTTGGAGTTGTTGGAGTAGGCAGGCTCCAGCACAATGAAAACTTGGAGGGGAGATGTGAACAGTGCAGAAAGCACATTCATCGCAAGCCAAACATTCCTGTGCAAGCACTACCCCCACAGGCACCAGCTCCATCTGTGCTTCCCTCTGCAGCTGCTCACTGACCCGCTGTGTTGTGCTGTGACTTCCCACCAGTGGGATGCAGCACCTTGCACAGGACCAGGACTCGTCTCTCTATTTCTGCTTAAAATTTTACCTGCAAGGACAGCAAGACGAAGTTACTAAGGGCAAGCTAAGTTAGCACTGGATAGTAGCGACAAGGTCAAGCTGCTTCACGTGCGTGTTTTTGCAGAGACAGATGTGAGATGTGGCCTCTTCATTCTCATGGTAGGTGACAGGCCAAGGAGAACAGGAGAGGGAGGAAGGAAAACGCCAAGTTTGGTTTCAGTTACTAATCCTCAACAGCAATGACACAGAAACAGGCAGAGCCTTGCCAAGACGAGGCATGTCTCTGGATGCATTTGCAGCACACACCCCACAGTGCCCCCAGTCTGCAGGAGAGCATGCAATGCCCCGTTCAAAAGGTCTCCTGCTTCTGCTAGTAGGGCTTTGCTTACACCCAACGTGGAGCTGCATGTTCAGCTGAAGGAACTGGCCACCGCAAATATACCAACCAACTCTGCTAATCAGGCTTTGATACTCCTAACCAGCACTAACAGCTTAAACTTCAGCTGAACACCTCCTGCCTCTCTGCCTAAACCCCAAAACACAGACCCAGGAAGGGAAAAAAAATTGCCAGGCTCATCTCACAGAATCACAGAATCACAGAACG